>NC_049205.1:6090028-6300028 GCF_013347855.1 Anguilla anguilla | reverse complement strand
TAGGCTATGTATAATGAAGGCTTACCCGCGAGGAGGAAAATACTAATGGAACAATTTGATGTCCTCTTAATCCTATGTAAAAAGCTCTGTCGCAGCCCCAATATTGACTGAATGGGTAATTAATGGTTCTCTATGGCGAATCCTGCGGGATAATCCTTCAGTGGGAGAGGGAAAAGGAGAGGGAGAGGGAGAAGGCGGGGGGAAGGGGGAAGCCGAGAAGACTGCCATGGCAATTATTATTTCGAAAATACTTCATTGTTGTTGTTATGATGTTGATGTTGATGATGATGATTATTGCTATTGTTGTTGTTTTTGTTATTATTCTTATTATTAAAACCTTATATTATTCCTTCCTGAAAATCTATTATAATTGTTAGTAGTAGTAGTAGTATTGTTGTTATATTTTATTCTTAAAATGTGGAATTACACTAGCTGCACCCCTGTCAATGACTTTCACTAACATTGCTACTACTATGCGTTTGAATTTTTTTCGTATTGATGAATGTACTCATTTTTTCAGATTTATTAATAGTTTAGTTCATTCTGACCGGCATATCCAAAAAGGTTTCTAAACTGGCTCATTTACCTTTTTGACAAGAAGCGTACGGACGTTTTGTCTCTTTCGTTGTTGCTAGGCAAACGTTCGCTTCCCACTTTATCTAACTTAATCTGTTATTATATTATTATACTAAATTACTATGGCATTTTCCCGAAAAACGTATTATGGTTAAGGGGTTGACACCTGTTAAATGAATGACGTGAGTAATCTCTCCGATGATGAATAGATTGCATCTTTGTGAAGAAATTACGGGTTATTTCGCAAGGAATGTGGCTACACCACAGAAGTACGAAACACAAGACAAGCGCAAAACACTGGTTCCATGACTTAACCATTTTAATTATCCCAAAGTAATTCTTTCCAACGGTTTATTTTGCGCATAAGAGGGTATAACATCGCAGCGTGTACTGCGTGTTAAATGAAAATTAACTAAATGAACTAAAACACATAGATGTGTGGGACAAAGTAATGATGTGCGGGGTCATCGGTAAACTAGTACACGGAGAGAAAGATTAAGAAAAAGATCAAGTTTGAGCAGGGTATTTTTAACCCCCCCCCCCCCCCCCCCCCCTCCCTCTCTCCCTCTCTCCCTCTCTCTCTATCCCTCCCCAACCGTCCCTGAAGACTGCAAATGAGGTGCATATCAGTGGTTTTCAAAGGATTAGCTCTATAACATATTATTAGCCTTCGTGCATACAAGAACTGGCGGAAGGGTGTTCAGTGACTGCACATTTGTCAGTTTATAGTGTGTTGCTGTAATGAGATCAGCATAACCCCACAGACTGTTTCCATTGTAGGACAGTCATTATTAGTATTATTATTATTATTAGTAGTAGTAGTAGTAGAAGACGTAGTAGTAGTAGTAGTAGTATTGTTTTTACTGTGGTAATGTAAAGACGTAGGCCTATCTTAACAGTGTCTGTTAAGATTTATCAACAGAAAAAACAATGAAGATCTAGTAAATATTGAATGTTCATTCCAAATGTATTTATGGTTAAAACGACATGAGAAAACTTCAAAAACGTTTAGTTTTGAAAACACACCTAAAACAAAGCGAAGTGCCGGGGCACATCATTTTTGAAAGTCCTGTAGACATTAATGAGGCCCATAGGCTACAACATAACCACTCCACTAATAATAAAGGCACACACAAACTAAATGAGCAAAATTCGCAACGGGGAATATCATTCGACAACGATTCAGCCTTAACTTTAAAAAGTAATGTTGAGCTTCTTGTTATACTTAGTCTCTTTAAACAATTTATCGTGTTCACGTTTGAAATAGAATCTATTACAAATGCAACCAGTGGGACTGTGTAAATGGATAATTTTATTTTTCCACGTATATCTTGATTTTTATACAAATAAGATACCCGTGATGTTAAGGCCAGGTACTCCGATGCAATAGTTGTGTTGCAGAAATCAGAAACTTAAGGAAGTGCCTAATTACCAGTAAAGGTCGCACAGCCCAGAAGAGCCGCCTGTAATCAGTTAGTACGCAGACAACCTCATTCTCCAAATCGCCATATCGATCACACTATACTCTAGTGCTTTGTCCGCGTGTATGTGTGCGAGTGCGCGCAGGCGAATGCGTGCGCGCGGTGACATTTTGAGTCGGTTGTGATGGTGACACGTACTTATGTGATACATACTGCGGATTTATTATATTGTTGACACGCACAATGATGTTGACATCAGTGATTAACGGTAGTTTGTATTTTTTCACAGCCACAATAAATTCTGCAGGTCATCTATCAGCGCTTAGGCCAAGGTTTTCAGGAGACCAATTTTCATAAAACTACAGGATGCACGCCGCTTTACGAGTAGACCAAGTTATATATTCGTTTCCCCTACACATGTCGATGGGGTTTTTATTAGAAAGAACAATAAGCACAGACCCCGAAGTATGCCATTGGCAGTCATCTCTCTATACTCCCGACCTAGCTCGCGCTGGGTTGGTTAGGGGAAACTTCACTTCTGACTTGACAGCCTGTCAGAAAGTGGGAGGTCTCTAATGACGTCAAAGCCTAGAAAAGTGGCTCTGTGGAACAGAGGGAACTCGGAACAGCTGAAATGAACGGCAAACCACCGAATGTGCGCGAGCCTTCGGATATAATAACAGCTACCTGCCCCTGTCACTCCGACTCTCATAGCCACTCGCCGTGTCAGCCAGGATATGTTTATTTGATTCCGCTTCTTATTAAAAAAGGATATTCATGTCTTTCTGATGCTGATGATAGGCTACCGGTATGGCTTTAATTTAGAGCATTTTAAACTGCTTGAACTGAGCTACAAGTATCTTGGAGAAGCTGCGCCGCCTAAATTGTAATTTCAACATTTTCTTTCCGTCAAAAGCTGTCGCTCGCGCTTTGGAGCATAATCGGTGTTCCGCACAGTCTTTATTCCAGTTTATCGATGAACCCAATGAAGGATTCGTTACACTTGGATCATCACCATATAGGCAATAAACTCGTCTCTCCAAACCAAACGACACTTGCTATGGCTTCTAGTCTTCAGCCGCTGCAGCGGTCTGTAGACTCAAAACACCGTCTGGAGGTGAGGACACAGTCGGGAACCTCCAGCCCAGAGTCTATAGGTAGGTGATTAAATATGGTCCTAATAATATCGCGCCTTTTTAGTAGTAAACGCAACATCACTTCCACTGTCCGAAGGGTATAAAAACCGTGAAAAAAATAGCCTCGCGATTTATCTGGGAATTACGTTTTTGCACTGGGCAGTTAAGACTTGCTTCAAATTGAAGAAAAATAATCCGATAATTGTTGTGGCTTTATAATAAAGGTATTTTATTTAAACGCCGCGTGCATCTGAACAGACCGACATCCCCTGACAGAGAGGGCTCCCGCATTGTCCTTATTTATTTTGCGTTAGACCACAAGGTTAATAATAACGTTTGCTTACATGACATGTTTCTCTTTAAATCTGGAACTTATTTTTGCTGCACTGTGCCCTGTAGCACAGTGTAGTGCTTCAGCATTTCAGGACCAATTAATATTTTAACTTTGGATTTTAAGCAATATTTTGAGTAAATGCAATTAAGCTCCGGGTTTCTTTGAAATCTTGAAATCTCCTTTCTTCTAGTGACAGACTGTACGGACTACATTCCAAGCGCATCGAACGCGTCCCTACTTCCATTGTACATTTGATATCCTGACAGCACAGCGCTCGAGGAATTTCTGTGTATTGATATTAATTAAACGGTGACTGCAAACCTATTTAATCCTTACAGAGAGAGAGAAAACTCAGAGCAAAAACGACGACGCTTCGGATGATCCATCAAAAAAGAAAAGGCAGCGACGACAGAGGACCCACTTTACTAGCCAGCAGTTACAAGAACTGGAGGCCACGTTCCAGAGAAATCGCTATCCGGACATGTCCACGAGAGAGGAGATAGCCGTCTGGACCAACCTCACAGAGGCCCGAGTCAGGGTAAGGTCGTGGATGTAATATTTCCCTTATTTCACGTGTTTATTCGGTTACTGTAACATAATTTTATAATAAAAGTCCTTGAAAACACGACGCGATCTAGCTGCTTTCTTTGAAAAACATCGGGCTTGAAGTAGCTACACTCCTAACTTGCCTAAGTAAAACCGGAATAAAGTGTCCAATTCCAATGTGCGGAGCTTACTTAATTGCTATGCCTCCAGTGCAGTTTGTTCTGAACAAAGCCTATGTCTCCATACACCTGAGTAATAATATTGTGACATTGTATTGAAGTTTTTATGCTTCTCCGGCTTAATGTTTATGAAATAAATTTAACTAGTCTTCTTTACTCTGTATTGTATACCCGTGTCTGTGCATAAAGAGCCGTGCTACTTTATATTCCTTTGGTTTATTTTAGTTTGGTTTTAATTAACATATCTTATTTTTATGGAGATCAAATATACCCCAATAGTTCTGCTCAAATAATACTCCTTTTTCTAATTTTTTGTGTGTAGCACGTTGGCTCTTCATTGTGTATTGTCTTCATTATGTAGGCTATTTAACCCTAAGCGTGAGTAATTTATAATCAAATCGTGCAATAAAAGTTGGCTAAGCGTTTTGTTCTCTCAAAAATAAAAATTAATTATTCTAAATATCGTCTAAACACACCCAATAAGGATTAGTCCGATTGTCTTTAACACAATGTTTATGTAATAGATGTAGCCTATGCAGGTTAAATATTTACAACGGTCCAATTAACTGATTGACTAAAGTAGATTGATTAACACAGACGCGTAATAGTTGTTTTGTTCTTTTAATATATATATTTTTTTAAATCATAAAATCGATTGTTTCTGTGTTTTTCCTATTTTCGTTTCCTTCGATGAGTGTCTGGTTTAAAGTTTTTAAACGCATATTGCTCGGGATACGTTTCAACATAAGGCCACTGTTCAGCTGACGGGGAAATTAGATATTTGTACCGCGTTGTGCCGAGACCAGTGGCAGATGTGCAAAGCATATATTTTGTGGTGCGCAGTCTGGTGTTGTTTGTTTAGGTCCCCAACTGTCTTGGGGGCCGTTCTGGAATATACACGTCTCCAGACTCGAGATTAGAGTGGCTGAGCGGCAGACGTGTGTATTAGGTCTCGTGTAAAATCACAACCCGATTATATAGCGCGAGCGGGACGAACGGAGGCTCTTTTTAGATCCTACTTAGACGTGACATAGGTGATCATAAAAAGACTGTGGTTCAGAGGCATTTGGAGAGAAAAAAATTAAATTGCTCAACGCTTTTATATTCAGTATCCTGCGGTAATATCATGAGTCATTCTGTAGTAGGCCTGTAATTAAGTCTCTTTGTACTTTACGCTAATCTATTTGATTTTCAATTAAATATTCCTGTTGTGTATGCAGAAGAACAAAACCTACACAAGCGTTTTTCCATTATAGTGCTGATTTATTTTATTTTACTAATTATAGCCTACTCTGGGCTATACGACTTTTGTTTAGAAATTCAACAGAAGTGTGTTTGTAATAGGCCTAATAATGTAGTAACTCCCTGTTCATTTCTTTAGGTCTGGTTCAAGAACCGCAGGGCCAAATGGAGGAAACGAGAAAGAAATCAACAAACCGAACTATGTAAGAACGGTTTTGGTCCTCAGTTTAATGGACTCATGCAGCCGTACGACGACATGTACTCCAGCTACACGTACAACAACTGGGCCGCCAAGGGGCTGACGTCGGCCTCCTTGTCCACCAAAAGCTTTCCTTTCTTCAATTCCATGAATGTCAACCCGCTGTCGTCACAGACGATGTTCTCCCCGCCAAACTCCATCTCTTCTATGAGCATGTCCTCGAGCATGGTGCCTTCCGCTGTAACCGGCGTCCCGAGCTCCAGTCTGAACAGCCTCAACAACTTGAACAATCTCAGCAACCCCTCTCTGAATTCGGGAGTTCCGACGCCGGCCTGTCCGTACGCGTCCCCGACCCCGCCGTACGTTTACAGGGACACGTGTAACTCTAGCTTGGCCAGTCTGAGGCTGAAGGCCAAGCAGCATTCGAGTTTTGGATACGTCCAGAACCCGGCCTCCAATCTCAGCGCGTGCCAGTACGCCGTGGACAGACCAGTGTGAAACCTGGGAATTCTAAATGCGGTTCACAACGAGCGGAGCCTACCAAATCCTTTTCTTTTTTTTTCTTTTTCTGTCTCAAAAAGGCACTACAAGACTGCACACAGCTTAAAGGAGCGGAACCCGGAGGTGGAGATCCTAACTCAAAAGGAATTCATGATTAATTATACGTTCTCCAACGAGTGGTTTTGTTCGTCGTCAGGAGAGGGGAAGAATTGTACTGGCGTATATATATACATATATATATATATATATATATATATATATATATATATATATCGTTTTTTGACGTTTCGAATTTTGGACACTAATGACTGAGAGGATGTACATATGTCTTGCAGTCGATTCATTTTTTAAGAGCAAATGCTAGCTACAATGTTTTCAAGGTTCAAAGCATGTGAGAATCGTAAAAAAAATTGTTTTGCTTGCAAATAAGGGAATGTGTATATATTAAATGCTCCAGTTGTATGTTTCTAACATACCCTAAATTTATTATTAAATGTATGTGTGAATATCGGTTTTAGAGTAGCGATTCGGTTATTAAGACGCATAAAATATGGCAGCAAAACGAAATAGAATTTGCTCTGTGTTTGGTATTTGGTACAGACTTTGTTTTTGTTTTGCAGCAACAAAATAGTAATAAAATAGTGAGTTTATTTAATGGGAGTAAATATATTGTTACGATACTTCAATTCGCTATGTTGCCTGTTTCCTGTTGGTATAACACAGTCGTAGTTGGGCCTTCTGCATATGAAGTGCTTTTCTATTTTTTATTTTTATTTAATTTTTTTATTTTTTGGTGTTCAGTTATTTCCCGAATGTAGAAGGAAAACTTCTCTCATACACATTCTTGAAGTGTAATACGCACAAGGAGTACCGGGCGGCGGGTTGTTCCAGGTATGCTACCGTATCTTGCAAGTTGCCTGCATTATTGTAGTAGTCGGAATAATATCGGAACAAGAAAAAGGAAGAAAAGCTAGTCTAAATCAACCGGTCAAAGAAGCATCGACAAATGCCTCTGGAAATGCATTACAGGTGCTGTTTAAAGTATTATTATTATTATTATTATTATTATTATTCACACGTGACATGTTAATTCTGTGATAATCTTTTGAACGTGGTAATAATAATGGCGAGTTACGGTGTGTTACTTGTTGACCCACTTTCTCGCGGTAAATTTTCTTTGCGCCCAACCGTACGTGTGTATGTTCAATGCTACCCTTCAAAGTTTTGTACATATTTGCGATGGTATTTATTAATCTGGATTGCCCGTATAAGCGTTAAACCGGGGCGTTCCAAAATTAGAGTATACCAAAAAAAAAAAAAAAAAAAGAACAAAAATTCCAAAATGAGCTTTCTCCTGAAAGGCTGTTCTTGAAATAAACAAAATAAACGACCAATCGTAAATCACAAATACAACGTATGCAATAATGCTTATGTCAGGCTTGGAGTCGAGTCAACATAAGTCTGATATTTTATCCCTGGGATACATACAATCTTTTAACATTTTTTTTACGATTATGCTTATCAACGTTTTATAATAAATGGTAGGCTATACAAATCATGTTCTGGAACAATCCTCAAGCAAATCCTGCTGTTTTGGCACCGAATGTGGATAGTCCTGTTGGTGGAGAGTTATGGTTTTCATTAAATGCGCTGAGAGCGAGAAAATATTGTTCACAAATGAGCACAAACTAGCACTGGAGCGGCGGAGGTGTTAACGTACTGAATCAGGGTTAGTGGAGCGCATGTTGAACAAGTATGAAAACTGAATGTGCAACTCCCGATTCATACAGTTGTTTTAAATCATTTCTAGCAGCAGGATAAATGTCAAGTACTTTGCCGGTCCTCTTCACAGACAAGTAGGAGCAAGCGATTGAATGTGTGTTAATGTTTCCGCTTCTCCTGGATTTACGGTTTTCGTGTTGTTAATTGTTTGGTTTGGTGCATTAAAATTTAAGAGTTTTCATTACCAAATAAAATGCTAATAATTTACTGCAACGAGACACGTTGGTCGATTTTCTAAATTTTAAAGGCTGTTAAAATTATACAGTTTAAGCCTCACCAATGTGCGAGGAGTAGTCTTTTTTCGAAATTCCTGTATCGACCACATTATACCCAACATTGAAATAGAACTAATGACGGAATGAAGAGGGGCTGTTGTTTCGACACTTAAATCGCTGTTTCCGCGAATTCAAGACGAAGTGTAATGCCTAAGTTGCCACGCCTTCCCAATTATACCGGGCAACTGAACAACAAAAAATACTTTAAAACAAGAGAATATGGACAACGTCTTCTAGTTCTGCTTTCAGTGCATCTTACCCATCAAAAGATAAACACGGCGCCTATAAATTACCCGCTTCGACAGCTCGTGCTGGTATCAGTGATGTGGAGAAAGAATTCCTGAGAGGGGAAAACTCCTCCCTCCGCGCGCTAACAAACAGGGCCGTCTGGGTCGCAATACACACACCCAATAAACATATAAAAATTGGTGCAAATGAAGTGTGTATTCGAGGAGCCGGGGCTTACTTGGACAGAGACCACAGAGAGGCAGTCACGCGCATCTCTTCCCTTAAAAAAAGGTAAGAACATTTGCTATTTTCAGTTCAACTTGCGGCCAGTTAATCACATCATTTTCAGTCTCGTTAATGGTGTAAACATTACACATTGCATTTATATATGTATCTCTATGTAATCTATCAAATAACCGTCTGAAACCAACGTATTATTTAGCTAGGACTTCAAGAGATGGTCATTTTCCCACACAAAAACTGTTGAGTGTTAAACCAACTCGGAAAGATGTACTAGAGTAGATTTGATTCTCCACTGGAATGTAAACTTTGTTGGAGCTGAATTAACATTGAAGGTGTTACTACTGCCGTCAAATACAGACTTCACTCCAACCTCAATATCACAGGGTTAAGCTGCTCTCCTAGTTCAGGGTGCGTTAACAGAATCAACATTCTGGTGACAGTTGCGCAATGACCTATTGTGCTACATTGGTAATCCCTCTTAACTTCATTGTACTTCTTTGTACTGTAGGCCAACACGAGCAAGCAAGGGGCCATCGCAGCGATATTTGGCTTAAATAAATCAGCTCCAAAGAGATGTATTTTTACTTCATGGCAATTTACCCCCGTTTCGTGTGTTGACTGGTGGTGCACGCGCGCAGCGAAGGCTTGCTTATCGTGATGTGTCTAGGCTATATTTGATTGTTACTTTATCATTAAGAAACGTCCAAATTTTAATCATTCACAAAATGAAATCAAAACGTTACACCTTGATGAGAACATTGAGAACAATGCAACGCAATATAACCCAAAGTTTTTACGCAGTAAAATGCCCGGTGTTAATTTAAAGCGAACGGGGTATATGTGAGTCCAAAAGGGAGTATATGTACTCTGTAAGAGTTGATTTAACACTGAACATTTTACAGGTACTTATTTTTTTAATCATTCAGATCAATACCAAGACC
The DNA here is from genome assembly GCF_013347855.1 of Anguilla anguilla. Classification (NCBI taxonomy): domain Eukaryota; kingdom Metazoa; phylum Chordata; class Actinopteri; order Anguilliformes; family Anguillidae; genus Anguilla; species Anguilla anguilla. The sequence continues at coordinate 6,290,425 of NC_049205.1, read as the reverse complement.
AATAAGGCGCCTATCTATTCGTACTTTATAAGGTTTTCGTTTGTTATGGTAGTATTTGTTATTTATTTATTTATTGGTCTGATGTGGTGAGGAAATTGTATATTAATCAGTGAATGAAGTGTTAATATTTCATATACAATAAAGGACATCCTTTCTGGTGATGTCTGAACACTTGTGTGTAATGAAGGGAATTTAGATGAAAGCGTTGAAAGCAGGAATCCACGCGAAACCATGCAGTTGAACTCATGGAATAAAACGCTTAACATGAATCGGTTCCGTACAATTTTCACCTGTATGAAATGAAATGCAATCCATGTGATTATTCCTGGATAAATATAGATTCAAAATAATTATTCTAATGGTGGATACAAAAAAAACAAGTATCTTGTCTGCTCGTATCTTGGAATTGCAAATAATTTCTTATTTACCGTGGAGTGTTATTGGTGTACTTTGCAATGGGCTTGAGTTTTAACACACAAACAATTACAGTGCACCAGACCTGGCATGAATGTAGAACTTGTACAACCTCCAAACGGGTTAATGACAACTAAATAGGCTGCTAATTCCTCAGTTTGTTGCATTTTGGTTTTAGGATTTATACTTGCCCTTAAAGAGTCTAAAATGCAATGCTCAAGACTAAAAGTGAGATCTCACCAACAACTTAAAGTAAAATAGGCTGATAAAATATGTGACTTTTCACTAATAGCATATTTTAAATAGATCAGAACGGAATTAAATACAACGAGTCTCGTACTTGCCCGCTTTACGATTCGCAAAACGCCCTGAAATACACAAGTAACTATTTTTTGCTTAACAGAACAGGGAAGGCAACGGCGCAAACATTCGCAGCGCGAGGATTTGTCCACTTTTCTAGATATTTACTTGACAGGCATTGAGCGTTATCTTTACATCACAAGTTACATTGTAAAAAGTCTTAGGAACATTTTTTTGTTATGTTGTTAGTCAAGTTGGGAAAAAAATGAATGGAGGATTTTCATTCATGCTCATTTCAAAGCTTGTGGGATTTTAGCAACGTTGAACATTCGGAACATTCTTAAAATGCATTTAAATGCATCTTCATTTTGTTTTATTCCTGAAAAATAGCCACCATCCTGAAGAGTTATCAGTAAGTTCATGTTCGACATACCTGGAATTAATCTGTCAATTGGAGAAAACTTGTTTGGAACAATAAAAACGTTCTAAGTTGGTAGGGGGAACGTTCTCATCATAACATAGCAACAAAATGACCATAAAGCCTATATCATATTTAATAAATTATATTTAAATATTATCCAGCGTTCCAAAAACGTCGTGCGCCCCACCATAGCAGGATCGGCAAATAATGTCGACCATTCGGATTCTTTTGCATTTAATTCGTCAATTAAAGTCAATTAAACAACATTTTCAAGGCTCCCAAATATAGTTGCCGTGTAATTTCAATGAACGTATCATTACCAAGCGTGACATAGGCCCGATTGGGCCAAAGACAAATGTGTCCATTTCGTCTGACTGGTTAAATGTAGCTACTCGCTTTCTTGCATGCACTGCACTTGGCACTGAAATGCCCAGAAATCGTACAAGAAAGCGAGTACATTTTAAACAAATTATTTCTCCGAACGATTGTGTTGTCGTGATTCCACTTTATGTGACTGCATTGTAGTTTTAAGAACGGTGCAGCCTGCTACACTGTTGGCGTTCGAGCTTTGTTTGCATCGTTGTCTCAATTCAAAAACTGACATATTTCCAAGCATTACAATCAAATTGTATAATTGAAAATATTGTACCAAATTAATAATAGAAATATTGAAAATACACGACGCGCAAGCCATTTAAGTAGCTGCTTAATCAAAGTCGAAGAGGCAACGTGTCAGTTTTGCAAAGAGAGCAAGGTTCACTGTAAATATTTAATTTTAATAAACTATAATCAGTTTGGATGTAATTCCTCAAATGAAGTGCCTTTGTGATTTATTTTTTTTTAAGTTTGTTGACTTAATATCTACCTCACCGTTTCCAACTGGTGGTTGCATTTTCTCCCCCGACTATAGCTTCTCCAATAAAGCAAGCTTGCGCCACAATGTAAACACCTTCACCCCAGCTGAATATTTTTCGCCAACAGATGAGTCGCTTTCGCAGTGTACTGAGTATCATCCAAAATAACCCACAACACCAACGTCTTGAAATTTATTATTATACGTTATGAATGTGTTTTCATATATATATATATATTTAATGGCAGACTGTGCCACCTTGGTTTTCGATACCATGTTCTCGCACCGACAGGCCAGGACGCAGACTTTCGCAACAGCCATGCCCCCGGCTACGGTGCCTGTGTGCTGCCGATCCGCTGCACGCCGATTTGTTTCCACAGGCCTGCTCTTAAACCAATTAGCTAATGACATTAATCTGTTCACAAGCCAGACGTATTCAATTTGATGCCGCAATATCAACAAAGGAACTTTCACCGAGTGAAAGAGAGAGAACATTTCAAAAGGATGTGAAAATGTAAGAAATTGAAAAAGAAAAAAAAGAAAGTGTTGAAAAGGGTGGAGCAGCGGCTGGCGGACAGTAGGCCTACCGTCGATTACATGGAGCTGAAGCAGGTGAGAGAGACGCGGGGTTCTAGGGTCAAACAGGGCTTTCGTGTTGATATTTCGGTAGGGTCAAACGTGTCCCTTCGCCCAATTACATTACAGGCATTCAGCAGACGCTCTTGTCCAGAACGACTTGCACATCTTTCTCAGTTTTATACACCAATTTTTACAACAGGATACTGAAGCAATTCAGATGCAACAGCAGCGGATTGAACCTTACCAGTTGCCTTACCATTGCACCACGCCACCGGATGCGATTAGACGGTATCCCATCAGTTCAATGGGCTCTTCCTCAAAGGCCTGCGTTGAATCAACATTTATCCTTAAATTTGATTTAATCGCAAATTGACGAGCGCTATACTTTTTTTATCTGTATAATCTGATTGCTGAAGTCGCCAAATTGTGATTTAGAACTTTTATAGTCTGTGAAAGTTAGTGACGAATTTGGTGATTGAATCCCAGCCGTGAGTTGTGCTGGCAGTTCACGCGCTAGGTAGCGCTTGTGAACATGGTTTGAGTGACAGCACAGTCTGGCGTGATGCACCACGTCAGTTTTGCAGAGTGGGCCAGTGCTTCGATAAAGCATTGAAATATAAACTCAGAACAATCTCATATCAGCACCACACCATTAATCTGCAATTTATAACAATAGAATATTACTTAAAAGAAAAATATGATTTAAGGCCATTATTCATATTCAGTAGGCTATATTTCAGTTACTATCAACCTGTGTAGTGAGTGGATTATTTATCTGATCTTAATTTATTTATTCCAGTTTCCACACATGTTCCACTTCCTAGCTGTTTATAAATTCAGAAGTGTGGCATCATTTATGGGAGATTTTATCAGAACCAATCATTGTTGGTTTTACAGATAAATTCTGAACCCCATAGTGGTGTAAAAGCAATAACACACACACACACACACACACACACACACACAGCTGTTTTCCAAAGTAATTTAATCACATTTCTTTATGCTTTAAATGGACCCTGCATGTACGTTAAATAAACATTGTTTTAAAGGGTTACCCACAGCAGCAATCTGAGGAATCGGCCTACATTTTTATAATTTTGAACATTTATATTTGAAAATGGACGTATGCTTACCTTATTATTTCCCAGTGATAAACCCTGTGATTCTTTCAGTAAGTCACAAAGGATACCAGAAACAACTGTTTAAAAAAAATTGAGCGATCAAAAGACTCAAGGGTTTCAGGCTCATCAATAAAATGCAAGGCCGAAAGTTTGAATCATAATCCTGCAATATCATATTAGTATGTTCAATGCGACATAGTTCATAAAAAAAAAAAAAAAGAAACGTTCGCTCTTAGAATCAGTTCACTGCATGCCATGGTCAGCACTTCCGGGCTGGGCCAGTGCAACTTTACTGCCTGTCCCTGGAGTGCTTATTGCAGATGAAATGAGTGTCCTGAAAGGCCTTTCCCTCGGAAGTGCATCTTATTGCTGACTTTTGGTGCCGTTTCAGCAGAACACTCACCTGAACAATAGTTTATGTTCAGGCAATCAAGTCAGATTTGTGTTGACAGTTGGATTTGTGTTGGCTAGCCCCAGCAGTCATCTGTCTCTGCATGCATAGCTACACTTAATTTGTCTGTCTGTCTCTCGCTTTCTTTCTCTCTTTCACGCATACATGCACGCACGCGCGTGCTTACACACACACACACACATACAGACACACACACGCACACACATACACACAAGCAACCTCTCTGAGAAGGTAGGAAGAGAATGACACGGGTCTTGAAACAAAAATGGTTTGTGCCCTTCTAGTGAGGAAATGAAAAACATCTATACTAAAAACGCTACCATCAAACGAGCGTCTGGAGGAGGCGGCAGGGGAGAGCGGGAGAGATGAGTTTTTGGCAGCTCCATGTAAACACACGCCCGGGGGAAAGCCTCGCGGGAATTCTGAGCTCTTGACGGATTCTATTCTCAGGTCTCTCAGCGGGATCCCCTGAACATTTTCCCCGGCAAGGAAACTCGCCAGGAGGGGCTGCCTCCCGGTTAGAGCCACTAGAGGGCGGCAAAGCGCGCACAATATGCCACTGAAATCCTACAACATATTTATTTATTAATTAATTAATTTATTTATTCATTCTTTCATTCATTCATGCCAAAACGTTTATTCGGGCAGGTTTTAAATATAAATATAATCAATAAAAAAACAAAAAACCCAGGCACATGTAAGACATAATTGCCATGATTCTCAACAACTTTGCCATTTTATTTAATATTCCTTTTTCAAAAACACATTTAAAACCATTCACAATTTTACAAAACTATACCAGTTACAATTGGCTTCGCATTAGTGAAAAATATAATTTATAAAAATACACTTCATTTTTACGAAAAAAAAAACAAACAACAAAAAAAAAAAAAACCAGACAGAAACAAAGAACCCATCCCATGTTACCCCCCGAGAGGTAACAGAAAAATGCACAAGCGATTATATCTGCAGCCACTGCCTGAATCTCGGAAACATTTCAGGACATCATGACTATGGTCACGTGGCTGTAATTCTGCACTATGTTTATTATGTTTTAGTAATTAATGCATTCTGGCTATGTATGATCAATAACTAAAATAATTTTTGCCGTGGCAAACCAGTCTTGCTAAAGTTCATCTGGCCCAGCTACCCATAGGATAGGATTAGGATTTACTTCCAAAAACATAACAGTCTCTGGATTGTGCTCAAGCTAACGACACTGTGTGTTTCCATTACCTCAATAACATAACAAAAAAAAAAAAAACATTTAAGGGTTTTGTGTTATATTCTTATCTAAATTATGACATAAATTATTACTGAAATTACAATAAGACAAACGCGTCTGAAGTGAATATTTGAAATATTCCCTCATATCTATAACTCAGTCCCCTGAACATCACATTATAAATACCAGGGTATAAATTATAAATACCAGTCTCGGGGCATCAAAGCTCTTCACAGTGGTCTCTTTTTTAACGCGGTAGTACACAGCTTACGCTTGCAGTTTGTGTACAGCTCCCATTAAGCACGGAGTGGTATTGGTTTAGACCCATTTTTGCTCCTCGTCGCGGACGGCGGCAGCCTCTACACCACGTTGCTCTGCAGCCAGGCCTCGATCTCGCCCTTGTTGGTTTTCACCCACTCGATGTTGTTCTTCACCGTCTCCAGGGCCTGTTTCCGTGGCGTTTCCCCGGCGCCCGCCTCCGGGTACCGCTCGAAGAAGTGCTGCATCTGCATCGCAATGGCACAGGACAGAGTCCGCACCTGCTGCAAACATCCCTGCACTGCCAGTACACTCACTGCTAGTACACTGCTGGTACACTGCTAGTACACGCAAGCTCATATCTGGCCTGCCCCCAACCTGTTTTGCCTGCCTCTGAATGCATTGAATGCATTTTAACCCTGTCCTGCACCCCCAAATCAAATAAATTTTGTTAATAATTTGCTGCTCATTGTTATAACTAAATTAATATAATAAATGTTCCCACACCTAAATTAAAATAAATAAATAAATAAAATAAATAAATAAATAAATAAATAAATAAATAAATAAATAAATAAATAAATAAATAAATAAATAAATAAATAAATAAATAAATACAGGAAACTACAAGCCCAGAAACTGGAACTGCATGCGATGCTCGTCAGAGCCAAAATGGCTTCCCCACAGCTGGCTGGGAAACCGTTCCCCTTCGCATTAGATTAGATGTAGGTTCACCCGTCCCCTGTGGGTTCAGGGTGGGGTCATGCGCTGGTTACCTGCCACAGCTGGAGCTCTGTGTTGTAGGCGGTGGTGATCCTGGCCACCAGCCGGCCCAGGTTGCGATCGTTGATGGTGAATCTGACACAGGAAGGGAGGGGCACACAGGAGAGGGGTGAGTCCACCATGCTCAAAGGCCATGGGTGTTTCAACATGCACCTCGACCCCACCCCCCCCCCCCCCCACAGTGTACCCCAAAAATACCCCTGTTACACATTCTGGGCATGTCATATGCTCACACAGTGGTTAACACACTACCCTTTATTCATGGCTTATGAATATATTGGGGCTACAGTTTTTAAACCAATTTTTAGGGGTGCCTACAGTTACAATTGATGAAAAAGTCAGCATGAACACAGAACATGATAGCCCAAAACGCACTTTTTATATAATCTATTTCTAAATTTCCTTAAACTGTTAGTGATGTATTAAATTAGCAGAATTATTAGAATTGCTGTTACATGATACAGTATTATTATAGTTTTTAAGTAGTATGTATTCAAATCCTTAGACCGACTCTGTTAGTGCTGACACCTGCTGGCCGATTTGTACAAATACACTTCATAATAGTACCACTTCTAAGGAGAGAACTGGTATTATTGGACTGAATTGCTGATACATCTTTTTTTCTTGGCGTACGTCTGTAATCGTGGGTTTAACAGGAAGCAAAATGTTTATTTAAAAAACATTTATAAAATCGTGTGACTTGACTCTTACCTGTTGACCAGGTATTCCCAGTTCAGAGTCATCCAATCCCAGGCCATGGTTTTGCCGTACTTGTTCAGGGACACGTATCTGATGAGGGTGAAGACATCCTGGCTTCGCACCAAGCTCTCATTTCTGGAGGCTTCCAGCAACCTATCGGCAGAGAATCGCCCCCACCCCCCCGAAAAATATGCGGTGAGTGATCCGTTCGGCTTGGCCCTTATCAGCGTGTTTTCTCTTGTTTCCTTTTCTTTTGACCAACTCTTGCCCCGAAGAATACTTCTGGGGTCCCCTTTTTTTCCACCAACCGAACCTTCAAGCATCACGTCTGACGTGTTGCTTTGCCCGAGGAGACGGGGCCCTGAGCTGCTGACTTCTTGGAATGTCTGAGTCACGCTAGCTGCAGCTCCTTCTGAAATCTGAACTGTTTTCAGGACCGTGAAAAAAAAAACTAGGCTAGACGTTTCTAGGTCTTTTCCAGACGGGGGTAAAATGCAAATAACCCTTACACTGACATGACGACGTCTCTCAAAAAGCTCTCTCTCTCCTCTCTTATCTCAAACAGCACCCGTCGGTTTGGTCAATTCAACTTTAAAAAAATAAATAAATCATTAAACCCACCCTCATTAAAGTCTCAATCTGTTAGGAAGGTTTTTTTGTGTTCTAAAAGGTTCTGCTTGAGAGGTTTTTTGTGTGCTGAAAGGTTCTGCTTGGGAGGTTGTTTTGTGCTCCAAAAGGTTCTGCTAGGAAGGTTTTTCCTCAAACCCGAGCAGAGTTTCGCCACAGTGATGCAAAAGGGGCGTGTCTTACTGGCTCAGCAAACTGACGTTCTCCACAGACGCCAACCCGTACAGGATCTTGTCCTTCTCCTGGGCCAGGGTGGTGGCCAGGTAGCGCTGGAACATGATGTTCCACTTCTCCACCGAGCCAGAGTTCTGCATGCCGTACCGGTACACCAGCAGCCGCAGGTTCACGCCCACACTGCACAGGTCAGAGGTCACGATGGGTCAAAATATCCTGAGACAAAACATCACTTTCTGGACTTGGAGAGGTTTCCATTTATTATTATTATTATTATTATTATTATTATTATTATTATTATTATTATAATAATAATAATAATAATAATAATAATAATTTTTTTAAATAATAATAATAATAATAATAATAATTTTTTAAATAATAATAATAATAAGAGTTACAATAATAATAATAATAATAATAATAATAATAATTTTAAAAAATAATAATAATAATAATTTTGATTCCTTGTGTTCTTTTTATCTCTCAGTTAGTAATTCCCCTGGGTAACTGTCAGCTGATCTCATTTCTGTGCTGGCTTCTGTCTATTCGGTAGGGTAAATGCTAATCTTTGCATCGGAGCACTGTACATCTGCCCGAGAGGACCCCCAGATCTAGTCAGCGTTGACACAGTCCAGACTCAATCTAACACATTAATGGAGAGAAATATGAACAAGACATTGGCATCATCACCATAGAATGCCTGAGTCTACGCTTACTTTTACTTCAAACAGAGACCACGGAGGAGCTCCACCAATCACAAGGTGCATCGGCAACAACAAACAGAACAAGGCAGTTTGGTGACTGGTGGAAACCTCTGGGGTCCCTTGCAAGGCAAGGCGAAATCACACTTGCGCCTTATCCCTGTTTTGTCATTGGCGGGTCGAGCGGTCACCTGGTTCCCTGGGTTATCCATTGGTCGAACAGCTGAGTGGCCTGCTGAAGAGCACCGGGGTCTCCCATCCGGCAGGCGAGCCCCAGGACCGTCTCCCTCAGGAGCCTGGAGTTCACCGGGAGACACACACGCTCCAGCGTCACGCTGCACGCTTCATTCAAAGTGCTGTACACGCGATCTTTCAGCTTAGGGTGTAGTCTACCCAATTCTGCAGTTTATAACAGTCCTTAATACAGTTTGGTGTTTCCTCCATGTTGAAATTGTGACATAATGTGTAACAGGTTAAATGTTTTTTTTTTTTTTACAACTTTTAAATAAAGTACAGTAACCTTTCCCGGCAATTCTAACAGCTTGTATTAATTTACTCAAATGTGCAGAATTTGTCTTGCGATCTCATGTGTGTATGCACACACGCACACACACAAACATAGTGATTAAGTGGAAAAAGTGCAATTGTAACCTTTCTATTTGGCCTCCGGTGTCTTCCCAGCCCAAATTGTTAGCGATGGTTTGCACTTGATCACGGAAGTATTTCTGCAACAAAAAGAGTGACACAGTCAGAACAGAATGACTGACAGCCTGTCAGACAGTCAGCCTAAGTTTGACTGACATGTCAGTTTTGTAGGTGTGAAGTAGTCTGAGGCATAAGTGATCATCAAAAACAAGTCCTGTTTACCATTTTGCTTTAGGCGCAATGCCTCTCTCAGGCCACTAGGGGGGAGCCTTCACCAGAGACAGGGACGTCAGCCTTATCTATTCTGAAGATCTTCAAATAGGACTGCTCGAATTTTACATTTACAATCGAGGTAGTTGGGAGGTTTCAACGAGAGTAGAAAAACAGTTCTCGTTAACCTAACAGATTGTGTGCCTCCCTGACTAACTGAAGCTGGCTTCATCTGTATTTCTGGTTGTGTGATAGAACATCAGTGTCCCAGAAGAAGCCATACAATAGCCTACCTGGAATATGGGGTAGAGGGCGTCGTCGTCCATCAACATGTCCCGTACGTAGGAGATGGAGGAGGACAGCCTATCCCACACGATGTACTCGGTCTCTGCGCTCAGGTATTTGGTCAGGTTGAAAGCGTTCCCGTAGTCCACGATATTCGCCCTGGTCCGACGAGCCACACACAGACAGAGGAAACAAGAGCCAAAATGGCGGTCTTGACTTTGGGCTTCATTTATTTGTGTGATATACAGTATTCCTCTACGGCGACAGTGACCAGTGACCCCAAAATGCTTTTAAGCAAACGGTGAATCCTCACTGGTGAGTAAAGGAGATAATAAATGGACATAAATGGAAATCAGCAAAAGGTAAATTCCGTACAGACATTAGGAATAATTTTTTTTTTCACATAGGGAGTGGTCAATGGGTGGAATAGCCTACTAGGTCACATAGTAGAGATTTTCAAGACTAGGCTTGATAAGGTGTTAGATACTATCCGGTCTATAGGTAATCAGAGCACTAGGTACAGTTTAGTCAGGAAAATGGTTGCTGGGCCGAATGGCCTGTTCTTGTCATTATGTTATGTTATGTCATGTCATGTCATGTCATGTTATGAGTCTTAACAGAGGTTGAGTTGAGGTGCAAGATGCAATGTATGCACATTACACACACAACCTATTGCACTACGTTACATTACATTACATTAAATACAGAGAAAGGGAAGCACACAGTAAAAGGGAAGCAAAGTGCATTCACCTGACTGATATGAGCAGTGTCAGATCTGGGAAACAATTTTCCCAGATCAGCAAGTGTACGAGCAACATCAATAAATCACTAAATCTCAGTTAATGTATGCCAACCTCAAACGATAATTCCAATCATAAATTCATACTAACACCCAAATAAAACTATAAAACCATAAAGCACGTTATAGCACTACTAAAATGACTGAATAAGATGACAGTGCTTGAGCAGGGGTTGGAAAACTCCGGTCCCGGTGTGTGTACAGGTTTTTGTTTCCAGCAATTACCCTGGCAAAATGAGCTGATTGGCTGCGGAACCCAAATAATGGTTCACTTGGAGATTAAATCGCAGTAAAACGTTTCATAAAGGGACACGAGAACAGACTTTGGCTGTCGTTCATGCGCTTATCAGGCTAAAATGTCCGATGCCCTTAATGTGAGGGCTAATGAAGTAATTAGGGCCAGACATTCAAGTGAAAATGAGAAATAGATAAGGCTGCCGTTGCCCACCTCTGCATTAGAGAGTGGGAATAGGGAGTGACAATGTAAACATCACATGACCTTCTGCTTCCCGTAATCCAACAAAACACTGTGTGGGGTCATTGAACCTGCAGGTGTATTTCATTTCCATATTTGAACACATATTGAGCTACCTTACATTGATTCCATAGGAGGGCCTTGTGCTTATTAAATTCAGCACGCCCTGGTTTAATGTGTGCGGAATGGCCTTGTGGTCAGGGAGGTTTTTTGATGACGCGGCACTGTGCTTAACAGCCCAAAAGTTGCGCAGTTGGCGGGTGTGGCCCGTTGTGGCTTACCGTCCCAGGGCGAACACGTCATCGATGTAGCCACACCGATCAGCAGCGCTGTAGTCCTGTACAAAAAAAAAAAAAAGTTCACATGGTTGGTTTGCAAGAATACTGTTGCTGGTGATGAGAATGAGCAGTTTATCTTGAAGTAAAAAAAAAAAAAAAAAAACTTTTTAAAGACAATGGCAAAGCGGTAAAGGAACTGGCAGAGTGGTGATATGTTTGAATGTTGCGTGAGACACTGTTATTGTAACTTGAATTATGAAAATTTGTTGCCTTAATTATTATTAAGCCTATATTAATACGAATCAACTAATAAACAACTAATTAACAGCAATAATGCTACTAGTACCACAACTACTACTAATACTAATAATAATAACAATAATAATTATAATAATAATACCGTTCGGTTTGTGATGAGATTCTCGCTGATTGTGTTCCACATGTCGTCATGGTGATTGACCCGATAGAAGCCCATGTTATCTCTGTTCACCTTCAGAAGTCCATCCACGTTGCTGTCGTAGCCTGTCACCATTACTTCTGCACAGGACATAAACCAGCCAGTCACACATCCCATAATGCCGTGCACTGTGTAATCCCTGCAAATCTGAGTCGGCTAAATGTTTAAAAGCCAGTTGAAGGCTTGGCCTGTGATCTGTGAATTTTAGAGGTGGTTGATTATTTAAGGAACTGGCTGCTGTACCTGTCTGGCTCTTGTTAAATATGATGGTGCCGTTGTTCTCCCTGCCAAGAGAATGCCACTGTACAGGGATGGTCCATTTGTACCTGGAAAAAGAACAATAATAAAAAAAACATCTCAAAATAACTCACCAATCGTTTAGTGATCTCTCTTAATAGGCTGATTTTCAAGAATTCTTAACTTACCGGTATTGAAACAAATGTGACTGTAAATGCAAGATAAGCATGAGCTAATCATTTTCGGAGATACATGATAGTAAAAGACAGTACTAAAAAGGAGTAAATAGTATAATTATGCCCCATGTACATTTTGTGAAGTTTTTCTTCTGTTATTTTAGATGGTTTAAACAAACGCATACATGCAGGGATTCGGCAGGGTGATTTTCCCATTTTGGATTAACCCTGGTTTGTGACTGGACACTGCAGTCCACTGCCATAAAAAATAAATCGACAAAATTACACTTCCAAAGATTTTAAACCATATTTTAGTGGGTGGGGCTAAGTTCTACAGCTTCCTCTTTAAAAGCACCGCCTGTCTTGTCCCTTGACGCATTTACCGTAGGCTAAACGCCTCTCCTATAGCACGAGAGTCAAATGGAGGATGGTTTGATTGGCAGTACTGTCGCCAAGGGTGACCGTGCTTACTGGAATGGGGAGGGGGGCTCTTCGGGGTTCGCCTTGGGGTCCAGCAGGAACCTCTTCTGTGTTAACGCGGCGTTTGCGCCCGCAAACGATAAACTCAGAAGAGGATAACCCATCTGCTTGGTCCAGGTATCCATAATGTCTTCCACTGGCAACTTGCTAACCTAAACACAGCATTATTACTCCTACTCAGTAACCTAGATACAACATTGTTACTCCCACTCGGTAACCTAGATACAACATTAATGCGCTCATTTCTGAACTCAAGTAGTGCAACATATTACCACACTGCAAACACTGATAGTATTAGTCACACAGTTAATCCATATGTACATGGTTTATTTTATTTATACATAGCTGTTTAAGATTATAATAATTCAGTTACTGAATACGTACATAATTTTGCTGCCAATCAGTTTCTGCCTACATCGAGGTAAAAAAGGAATTTACTTATTTTATAAAATGAAAAAAGATTGTTACATAACTTACCGCTGCTAAAGATCTCCAAAAGTCTGCAGTTTTGGCATTCCTAAATTTGAAGTCTTCTAAATATTTCTTGGGAAGAGAAGAAACAAATTAAGGTCAATGCTGCAATTGTTCCTGTTTCATCCATTTTTCAGTGTAAGGTTTCTTAATAATGCCAAGACCAGACAGGGGAATGTATGGGTTTTTAAATGTGGCATTTAAATGATGCTCTTAACCATATAGATCACAAATACATTTTAGCTGTATGGAGAGGTGTTGCAGGATGATCAATTTTCCTAAATAATTTTTCTCAAAATGATCTTGAATACATGAATCATACATTTTGTATAGCAGATAAATTAGACAGGGAGCACTGTGCTTTGGTGTGGTCTCAACAGACGTGAGCCACTGATGAGATTTCTCTCACCCGACATCCATCCCTGAACTTGTCTCTCCCCATCCAGTCTTCCAGCATCCGCAGGATCGACGCCCCCTGCAGGAGGGAGGTCAAATCACAACCGTTAATTCCCTCAAAGCAAAATTGCCGATTTTAAGAGTCCAGCATTCACATCGAACAGTCATCCTGTCCATCACCTGGGCATGACAAAATGATTTCAGTAGTTTTATGTGAGGTTTTTTTTTATTTTTTTATGAGGGCACGCCTTTCCTGGTCCTATTTTACTGTCCTTGAATGTCAGTGATCTTCATTCCTGGTCCTGCCGGGCTGCTGGGTCTGCTGGTTTTTGTTTTCACCTTAATATCAGCAACCAATTAAGACCAAAAAAACCAGGTGAGGTGAGATAACTGTATAATCGATTGCTTTAATTGATCGATGAAGTGCCAAGTAACAACAAAAAGCAGCAGACCCTGTGGTTCTCAGGGACCACGAATGAAGGTCGCTATTGTAGGGGAAGAGGAGGATGTCACCTTGCTGTAGGAAATGCCATCGAACACAGAGGTTATCTCAGCGGGTGTGGACACATCCACAATGATGGGGTGGGAGGAGAGGAGGGCGTCGTCCACCATCACCGGCAACACGTCATCGATGATCATGATGTCACGCTGGGCGGGGCAGAGGAATATGTCCCATAGGGCTTAGCGAAAGGTGACATAATGTCTGTAGTTTGGTTTGGGGGGGTGGGGGTGGGGGGGGGGGGTTGGGGGTCCTTGACGTAACTACAGTTACAAAGGGAGGGAATATTCCCATGGACATTTTCAGGGAGCTATGACTTCTGGGAATGCGTGGGAGAATTATCACTGCAGCGCATGCACAAAAATATTTTACAATTAAACATGGTATGTGTGAAAAAATACTTTTTTAACTGACTATTTACCAGCCTATCTGTCTTCTCTGGTGCAAGGGAGGTTTTTCAGGGTTTGATATTTTGACAGCAGAAAAAAAAAGAAAAAGAAAAAAGCCTCACCATGTTCCAGGTGGGTTCTGCCTCCTCTACGCCCACGTACTCAAAGAAGCTGGCGAAGCCTTCGTTCAGCCACAGGTCGTCCCACCAGTCCATGGTGACGATGTTCCCAAACCACTGCAGGGGAACAGCGGAAGGGAAAGCACGTTGGAGCGCGACGGGTTGACTCACGTCGGCCGAATTCGGTGACTCACGCTGAGGTAGTAATCCAGGACCGTGGTTGGTCTCTGCTCCTTGCTTAATTCGTGCTCTGCATGTCGAACCTGGCTGACGTACTGTGATGACTGTACACTCGCATTACACATCACCCCTTAATGCAAGAGGGGGTCTATTTCTGTTAATTGGCTGTCTCTTGTCAAAGGCTTGTCGCCAGACATACTGTGAGCTTTGCGTAAGTGAGAAAGTTCCAGTAAACGAGGTGAGGTGGTCTGTCAAACCGATGACAAACGGTTCCTGTTTGGGACTTAGGAATGGACTACATTACATGAGACCAAAGAGTGATAGAACTATCTTGCCTACCCAAGGACAAAAGCATAAATAAAAAACACGCAACTATCCATCAATAAACAACAAACCACAGCTTCTGCTTCACACCAAACATGTTCCCTATCGTGTAATAGGCATTTATAATGTCATTTTAGTTAACTGATTTCCTCGATAATTAATTATTTGTGTCTATTCTAAATGTATCCTCAGTATCTTGTTTTGGTGCACCAGGCACAAGGATGGATGCTGCTTTTGTGTGAGTATGGACTAAGGTCACATTATCATAAGAGTTTCTTCATTTTTGAGGACATTGGAGTACAGAAAGGAGTGGAATCTATCAAACATTGCCTTAAAAGTTTTTATTTTTACTAAAATACCTCTTCAGTAACAGTGCCATAGGGATAAAGGGCCAAATGGATTATAGTATGGGAAAAGAATGAAATAAATTTTTTGGTAGAACAGATTATTATTATTTTTTCTGTCAGGCCTGGTTTCACTTGTGTGAAAAGGCCTCATCAAATATTCAGGGTTTTAAGAAATATTTACCAAACCCCAGAGAAGGACCGCGGTGCCCATGTGGATCTGCTCATATGAAATGAGGCGCAAAATTTAATTGTGCGCCACGAATGCGCACGTGTCCGGGGTCAGACTCTCAGAGAGAAGCTCGAGGGTCCTTAAACACATTGATCCCGGATAATATAACAGCGCCACACATTTAATCTGTTCAATCTGATACACAACTCCTGACAATAATAATAATTATTATTATTATCATTATTATTATTATTATTAGAATAATAGCTAGAATATTAAAAGAAGAAGTCAGTGAAACTGGGACTGATATTCATGAAGGTACTTTCACCTTTTTAAAGCTGAAATAAGATCACAGTGCCCTGGAAGTCCCTTAAAATAACCAAGCCTCTTCGAGGCTCGTCGACTGAAGTCAGAAACTCGTTAAGACGGCCTGACCTCGGCCTCGTTTTTAATCGTTTCGCGGTTGCCGTGGCGCGTCACGGCTCGTCCCGTTAAGGCCGTCAGCGGAGGAGCTTCGGCAAACGGTCCGGCGTTCGCGCTCCACACGCTCCGTTTAAAAAAGAAATACGCGCGCGGCGCATGGATCATCTTTTACGGACACGCTTCCTGCGACATATTTACTTTACGACGCGGCTAAGAGAACAGCGATGTAACATTAGCGGTGAGGACCGTCACGCTTTTGCGCGTTAGCGGAATTCTGGGACGACGCCCAAGACTTGACTTTTTTTTTCTTTTTTTTTCTTTAAACATCTGCAGAACAGAACCGTCCGTGCCGAGCTGCACTCTCGCCACCGCTTCACACGTCTGAGCGAGAGCGGACCCTCCTCCCCGGCCTAAATGCGAACCACATTACGCTACCGCTGGGAGGGGGCCAGCCGGTTCCAGGCTCCTCTCTCACAGACCTCCGCGCCGCGGCCGCGTCCGCGCGACTCCCCTCTCCCTGATTCTCCACATCTGTCTGTCAGGTTGAATTTGTGCATACACACAGGGGCCATGGGGCCTCCAGTACACATTTAATGTCTTAATTCTCCCCCTCCTTTTTCTATCCACCCTTTATTCTACTCTCTCTCTCTCTCTCTTCTCATCTCTGTGCTTCTCCCTTTGTTCCTTCACTGTCTCTTTCTCTGCCTCCCCCTTCTTCTTCTACGCATTCTCTGTTCCTCTCTGTAGGGGACAGAAAAGTCATTGTAACATCACGGGCTTCCCCCCCCCCCCTCCGCTCTCCTGCCCTCGCCCTCACCCGCACCCGCACCCGCACCCACTGCCAAACCGAACACACATTTGAGTCCAGCAACCTTCGGCAGTCCATAAAAGTAAATTACCGAATAGTGCCTTCGTCTGTGCTTTATCTCTATCCAGCCCTATTGCAGCAAACATCATAAACGGGTTTATGGAGTGGCTGGAAAACCATTATGACCGCAGGGCTCTCTGGCTGTTGTTCCCGTTCTAGGGAGGAAGATTATCAGTTTGTTCTCTAGATCGCCTGTAGGAGGCGCTGTTTCTGCGATAGAACTGAATTTTTTTTTTAGACCTGGGGTGTCAAACTCAAGCCCTGGGGGGACCTGACAACAAGGTGTGTGGTATTTTTAGTCAGTCAGTCAGTTGGCAGTAACTCTCAATGAAGCCCCCACAACACCCCCCCCCCCCCCAGCACTGTTATGAATCCCCACCTCAGTTTCCGTACTATATAAAAAGCACTTAAGGACATTTTTTTTTAATGAACACATGCTGGGAGACAGGAGCACAACTTGATGAGAGTATTCAAACCCCTGATTTGAAAATGTTTTCGCGCATCTTTGACCTTTCAGCTCGTGACCGCTCAGCAGGAAGGTGTCCCGGCACGTGGCACTGATATCGCCGTCGTAAATCGGCTGTGTCAGAGACCGATCGACGTGATAAACGACCACACGTTGAAGCACTCCTGACGCGCTCGTCTCTCACGGTGCCTGTTCATAAAGACCGTCACCGCAGGTAGCGAGCGACGCCGGGCCGGATCTGCGCCGATTCCAGCCAGGTAGAACCGACTTCGGGCCAGAACCGGGCCCGACCCGACCCCGGGTCGCTTGCCAACCCGGAACGGCGGGCTTTTGAACCAAGTCCCCCCGCCCCATCTGACGCAAAGCTCTCTCGCTTGAGCTGCCGCCGTCCCGTTTCGACCGTGCTGCCGCGCGCGTGACCGCAGGGAATTGTGGGAAGACGCTCGCTCACCTGATGGACCAGCTCGTGGGAGATGACGCTGGCCACACGCTGCTTGTTGTAGGACGATGACTCATCCTTGTCGTACAAGAGGTTGTTTTCCCTGTAGGTGATCAGGCCCCAGTTTTCCATGGCTCCCGTCCCGAAGTCTGGGATAGCGATCTTGTCTGCGGAAGACCAAACACACCAGTGGGCTTCAGATCTGCGGAATGGGTCCCCCAAACTGCCGCCGTGGTACAGCTTGTTTCGGAGACCGACATATCTCATTTTAAGTGTTTTGTTGAAAACAAGAGGAATAGCCTTTAATAGGAAAACCACTCAAGTGCAACCCAATGGATATGTACTCCGAGGAACACGTGCCAGGGCCAGTATTTCACATTCTAGAGATGTCAACCCTGACAACTGAAGAAAGAAATACCTCATCCATGAATAGAGCGAGTGTGCAACAAACACATGTGAGTTTGTCTGAAAATTATGTAGCAGGAGAAGAGCTTTAGTAGGATATTCCTGGTACAACGAGATAGCATTCATAGATGCTTGGTAAGTCCACTAGTACGGTTTCCCTCAGCTTGTGCATTTAATTGGAAACCCCAGTGTTGTTTTTCCTCCGCGGAATACCCGTGGGACTAACTGACGAGGACGGGGGAGATAATTACCCAGCTTGGGAAGGGAGTAGGTCATGTTGAAGTAGCTCTCAAAGTGGTCGAAGATTATCTTGGTGACGTTGGCCGCGTATTCCGCGGTGGCAATCTGCAAGGGCTGCGCGTAGATCCGCAGCTGCGGGGAACGGAGAACACGTCAAAATTGCGTCCGCGACGCAGACATCCCGCCATCTTCTCATGCCCGCACATGATGCAATGCGCGCTTATGTAGCACGGTCCTCTAACGAACAAGGGTCTATTTATATAAATCATAATTTTAAAATTCATAACAGTTTGAAGACAGGAAGTCGTAAGTAAATACAATTAATCACGCCTGGCTTTTTGAAATGTGTCTCTGGCTTTAAGTTGTCCAAGAGAAACTCAAGCAATCTACTTTTTTATTTTTCCTCTTTGTTTTTATCGTATTTTTTTTCACTTCTGGATCAAAGCCTGAGGGAAACTCTGTTTATGTGTCAGAATTCAAGTCCAGAGTCACTGTTGCTTTATGCAGAGCAGATGAGCTCATTGCATTGGCTTCAACATTCAGAATCCACTTTCTTTTTACTGATATGGTGCCTTGTGTGTTCTATGGCACTCCTGTCTGAAAATATAGCACACTGATTGTATTGCTCCCTAGATTGGCAAGACTTGCCTTTTTAAAATCAAATTAAAGATAATGATATACAGGAAAAATGTAACTTTTATTACTATTATTTTATTGATAATAACCTGCCTCCACTGCCTTTACTGAAAGCAATAGGTTTTTAGGTTTTTAAAGGCATTATTATTATTGTTGTTGTTATTATTATTATTTATCATTTTTTAAGTAGTGCTGGTCAGAGCCAGAGTTAGAGAAGTAAACAGGCCGTCCTAGAAAATTATTCTTTCCATCCCAGCTCAAGCTGTTTTGTTCATTTTTTAATGAGATTATTTGAGTTTGCTGAAGGCGTTGTGGGTCTCTAGGGAGGGAATGGAGTCCAGGTATGTAGTAAACTTGGCACTGGCAGAACACTCTCCTTTCTGCTTTCAACATACCAACAGACAGGATACTCTGCTCTAAAACTGCTGTTTTTAGTGCCCCTCTGATTCTAGACAGCAAAGAAGATCCTCCACTGATTCAAGACAGCAAAGAAGATCCTCCACTGATACAAGACAGCAAAGAATATCCTCCACTGATTCTACACAGCAAAGAAGATCCTCCACTGATTCAAAAAGAGCATGCGGATAGTAAAGGAAATGACTGCTTACAGGAACCCCTCGTGACGAGTGTCTTTCCACGAATTTAAACTGGTGCACGGCGAAACACACCAGGTAGGTGCTCATCGGGACGGATAGCTCGAAAGAAGTTTTGGTCTTACTACCAGGGAGTTCCTCTGTTTTCTGTGGGGGGGGGGGGGGGGGGGGGGATAAGACAAGGAGTCAGGGTTAGCGGAATTCTTACCCGAACTTTGCCCTGGTTTTGTCTCTGGTGACCTGAGACAGAATGACAGCAGCCTGATTTGGGCCTCTAACATTTTTCATTACTCATTATCAACGTTCACTCCTCTCAGTTTATCTTTACTCCCAACCCTGCTAGTGAAGCAGACCATATAACTACTGAACAAAAAGTTCTACAGACTTACTTCAGCAGCAAGCCTTGGACAATTTATATGTTAAGGACCATGTATAGTAACATCATGAATTTCCGTTTTTGGAAATCTGATGCATTATATTCAATATAACAAAAAATTGCATTTCTTCTCCAGTCTGCGAGCAGATATATAGACAAACAAATAAGAACAAAGCATTCAACCTGAATGGAATAAACTGACAGAAGACATCGCTCTCTCATTGCAAGAACATGGCACATAACATTGAAATATTCAAAAATCAGTCAAAATTGCACATCTGAGCGGGAATTTTTCTGTTGGATTTAAATTCATGTGTATATATAAGATTGAACTTCGTGTGTGCAGGTTTGACCAGCATCGATCAATGTTGTGACAGCAGTTTATTAATTTATTTCATTTTTTTTGATTGATAGGCAGAGCATTACATTTTTAGCTGCTTTACTGGAGAAGGCTGACTGTCCAAAATTGGTAGATATTAAAGAATAACAGTCTCCTCTGGTGGAGGTCCAGGTGACTCAGTTGCTTGGTTCTAAACAGATTTAGGTGAAATCCTTTAGCCTGTTTATATAAAGGACCCAAGACTAACCCCTGAGGCACTCCCAATTCACTGTTCACCCATACATGTTGTATCCTGCCAAGTAAACAATATCCCATTCATTTCAAGCGTTTGATGAGACGTTTACACACCCTAGTCATTAAGGCCGATTCCAGCAAGACGCTTGCATAATCAGCTGGCTGTAGCCAAGAGCTAAAAACAAATTGCCCAATTCTGGCCAGATGTTGGCACATTAGCAAGATCCTTCTGGCATGTGATAAAATCTTTCCATGTAGGTGTCAACACACACACACAGCAATGTACTGTTTTGGCAAACTCTGTCTGCCAAAACAAAAAAACATTTGGACAATGAATTACAAGAAATCTTGTGAATGAAACAGAGTTGTAAAGCAAATAGAGTTATTTATCACTATTATAGTTATAATAATAATACATCATTATTATTATTATTGTTGTTGTCATTGTTCATGTTTAACACCGTACCTCGACTGGCATATTTGACAGGGCACCGTACGCGTTGTCGTGAGTGATTGAGATTTTGTAGGTGGCCTTCTTGTTCGGTTCGTCGAAACAGGGGAAGGATTTTCGGGCGTCTGTGGGTTCATGGTCAGTGGCGGCGATTTTTCTGTAAATATAACACGGTAAAAAAGAACAAAGATAATTGTCATCACATTCCTTGAGGGGTTAGGATAGTATAGTGGTTAGGGAATGGGCCGTGTAGCCTAGTGCTCGCAGGTTTGATCCCCCAGAAGGACACTCTCATTGTTCCCTTGGGCAAAATAATTGACAAAACTTTCTGCAGCATTTCTCCATCTGCTCAAAAAGGATACTATGTTAAATATAAAAGCTATATTAGTCCCCCTGGATGAGACTATCTGCCAAATGCCTGCAATGGAATGTACATTCAAATCCTTTAGACCAGGGGCGTCCGATCGTATCCGAGAAGGGCCGATGTGGGTGCAGGTTTTTGTTTTAACCCAGCACTAAGAAACCTGATTCCACTTATCATTGTTTTAACTGAAGACTGTGATCAGTTAATCAGTTGAATCAGTTTGTTGTTGTGCTGAGCTAGAACAAAATCCTGCACCCACACTGACCCTTTTCGGATAAGGTTGGATGCCCCAGCTTTAGGCCATGACCACGCTATTGCCCACAGCATAGAAAAACTTATGGAAACTATCATTATGTTCTGCTTTAATAACTGTTTCCCTGTGTGCTGAACATGACTTTGGGAACAAAATCAGCATTAAAATTGACTTAACTGGGCACTGGGTTTATGCATCCATTCTCCCTATTCCAAGAAATCGTTCTCTTTGAAAGTCAAGACAAATAGAGATATTTCGTCATATGCAACTGGCACAGAGCCTGAAGTAGCTAAGTAAATGCATTCTAAATCATGCCATTCTTTGAGTAATTCATTTAAGGCCTTTACTTTTTACGTTTTTATTTGTTCCTTATGCATGTTATGCAGGGAATGGTCATGAGCAGGGGCGAAAAGTGTTGCGGGAGGTAACAAACAATGTGCCCGTTTCTGAAGTGCCGTACCCTGAAGTTAAGGGTAAAGTGTTCAGATCAAATCTGGGCCAAAGTTGAACTCGACGCAGATAAAATCCCGGAAAAATCAGCGGAAAGCAGTGAGAGTTTTTTTTAGGGAGCAAAGTACGGGGCTGCGCTTATAATCCGAGAGGCAGAGGGCAAGTCTGCTGTTTCGTTTCTGACGGCGGGACGTTTGAGAGAAGACGACGGCGTCGTCGTTCTGCGCGGTTTGACGCACAATCGCGCACATTCCTGGAAAGTCTGGCTTCGAAATCATGCAGCCCGTCTCAGTCCCCTGGTCTCGTTCTCCTAACGCTGAGCTGACAGGAAATGGAGTAAAACAAAAGAGTGCACTTCCCCTGTGCTTTTATGGTCAGAATTAATGTTGCTTCCCAAAAAAAGAAGAAGCGAAAAGGTATTTTGAGGCATTCTGAAAGAACACTGGAGCTATTTAGCAGATTGCACTACATCTCTCACCCCCCCCCCCCCCCCCCCTCCCCCAGTCACAGATCATAGACTTATTTTAAAGCCCGTACAATTTAATGCACTGCTGTTTCGAAGCAAAAAGGGCAATCTGGAGCAAGTATTTGAAATGGTTCTGGCACTGTGGAAGTTTATAAACAGCTGAGAGTGTGTGTTTGATTGCAAGTGCGAGCAGGTGTGTCTGTTATGTAAGAGAGTGTGTGTACGCATGTAAGTGTTTCAGTGCATTATGACTACACAGATGCTGAGAGATTTTTTGTGTGTTTACGTCTGTGTCTGTGTCTGTGTGTGTGTGACCATTTTAGTATGTGTGTACCGTGCGCATCTGTGAGTGTGTACACATGTAAATCAAATCCTACATTTCTGCCATTCACCACGAGAGCAGCAGTATGGTTTTGAAATAGAAAATGGAGTGTGTGCCTTATATTAATGCGCCTATATTAATGAGTCTAGCATATATATATATATATATATATATGTGTGTGTGTGTGTGTGTGTGTGTGTGTGTCTGTTATGTTCTTCACTACCCTAAGCCACTCTGGATAAGAGTGTCTCAGCCAAGTGATTGCAGAGTGTTGTGTGTGTGTGTGTGTGTGTGTGTGTGCTGTCCATCTCAGTTGGACAGCACACATGTTGTGGTGCATGGTGGGAAGTTTCACACTGAGGAGGGAATGTTTGTGGAACAGTACGGAGCTGCTTCGGACAGCTGGCCCATTCCTGACCCACGGCTCTGCCTGAGGAGAGGTTGCATGAACGAGCCGCTGCGATTGGTCGAACTCCGCAGCTTTAACGATGAGTGAGCCGCTGCGATTGGTCGAACTCCTTGGCTTTAATGCGCACACTGCCAAACCATTCTAATCCCAATTACTACTTCCTCTCTGTCTGTTATTCCAAGCACATTCAAGGACGCCTGCATTTAGAGAAAAAATAAATGGGTACTCAAACTAGCCTCTGACAGTAGGCGTCTAATTAGAGCTTAAGGTTAATTTTAAGTTCTGTGTACGATTGCCATAATTATCTGGAAACGGTACGCAGGGAGAGACACACCTTGCCTTTTGTCAGACCTTGCTTTTTTAACCCTGTGGACATCCCTCTGCTTTCTGTCTGCGCTTTCCCTGTTTCTAACTTGCACAAGCTGGCCTGGGAACTTACAGGATTTTTGTTTAAAGTTCTCTTACGTGTGTGTTTGGTTTTTGTATTACCACGCAGACCGCGCGCGTCTGCCAAGTGACGGAAATGTAATGCAAATGTAACGTTTTTGTTTGCTTTGCAGTGCTCCGGTCCAGCTACGGTCGCCTCCCGGGGCATAAATCAAGTTGAATTGTGTTGAGCTGTCTGCCCTTGAGGGGAATAACCCTGTGTTTGAGCCGCCGAGCCTGTTTTAGAGCTTACTTCAGCAGGAGAAGCTGTCGCGTTCTCCCCGCTTGCGGCTAAAGACGCGGAAGAGCGTGAGTTACGGAGGCGGGCGCGGCGCGCGGTTTCGGCGCGGGGAGGCACTTACCTCAGAACCCCGTTCTCCGTGTAGGTGGTCCGGTAGAAGCCCACCAGGGAGCCGTTGAGCCAGCCCCGGAAGTCCAGCGTCAGGACGTAGGCCTCGCCGGGCCCGTTGGCCGCCAGCTGCTCGGCCGCCTCCACCACCACGTACTGCTGGGGCTCGTACTCGAAGCAGCCCTTCAGGGCCACGTCCGCCCGGTCCTGGCCCTTCTGCAGCTGGAGCCGGGGTGGCGCGCTGACGAAGGTGTCCCGGATGTGGAGCCACAGGTGGCGGGTGGGCTGTGTGACCGCCAGGTGGATGGAGACCGTCCCGGTGTAGGAGTCCGCGTCCAGGTCGGGCTCCAGGTGAAGGTCGTAGCGGGACGGGCGCACGTAGTCGGGCAGGCGGAACTCGGTCCACCCGCCGCTGGTGTCCTGCGAGCGCCGGCAGGGCCCGCGGCTGAGGTCCGGTTTCGGGGGCTCGGTGGGTTTGGGGGTATCCTCGCAGGGGGGGGAGGGGGAGGGGGAGGGGCGGCTGAGGCCCACCCCGAGCCCCACGGCGACGGCCGCCGTCACCACCACGGCGCAGATGAGCAGCGCGTGCTTTCGCCGAATGCAGTACCGCTTCTCCACCTTCTCGAATTCCATGCTCTCCGCCATCGCCGCTCGCCCAGAAAAAAAAAGCGAGGGGCTGGTCTAGTCAGGGGGGTGGAGGAGGGAGAGGAGGGGAGGGGGGGTTCCCGAAAAAAAAAAAAAAAAAAAAACGCGCTCGCCGACCTCTCCTGCGCCCCCCGCTTCCGAACCGATGGAGGGAGGAAGAGAGAAGAAGGAAAAACAGCCGAACACCTCCGGGGGTGGGGGGGGGTCCCCGAAAAAGCAGCAGAAACAGGACAGACCCTCCTTCGGACGTGCGCCGGGCTTCTTTTTATCCGTCCGAGCACCGCCTTCTGCAGGAGAGAGCCTCACGGAGGTGGGGAGGTTATTCAGAGAGGGAGAGAAGGGGCGAGAAGGGGAGAGAGACAGAGGGAGAGAGAGAGAGAGGGAGAGAGACAGAGAGAGAGAGAGAGAGAGAGGCGCGTAAGAGAGGTGCCTGTTGAGAGGCCGTGTGTGTGGGAGAGTCGGTGCGAGCCGAAGTCCAGTTGGACGCAGACAGCGGAGGGACCCAGCCTGGCTGCTCTATTCATACGGCCCCCTGGTTAAACATAAATCAGGGCCACATTAATCAGCGCTCACGTGCCAGGGCGCTGTCAGGAGCCAGGAAGCAGCGTTTGCGGAGAGATCTGGGGGGGGGCGGGGGGCTGGCGGGGGGGAGGACGCTTCCTGCACAGCAAGCCTCCCAGCTCGGCCCGTAATTGAATGATAACAGTTTATATTTAACGCCAGAAACGTCGAGCTGGACCTTCAACCCGTACAGTTAACGAATGAGACAGATAAAGCGACAGGAATATTTTAACCCTTCAAAGGTGTAGGATCGCAAATGCGTGATTAGAATGTTCACGACTGAACATTCTAACGCTGATGTAACAATCACTGCTGGTGACTGAAAGTTCTAGAACTCTTTAGAATCTTGAAAACACATTTGTAAAAACCTACTGTTCAGAGGGTTAAGATCTTTTTTTCCCCAAGGAGTCTTCATTTCAGAGGAAAAAACCTTTTCTGTGAAGTTAAATGTCTAGTGTTAATTAAATTTCAACAGAGTTTACGTGAGTTCAGTGGGGACCACATGTACACTGTAAGAGTTAATTTAACATAACTTAAGTTCATTTTAGCTGAGTGTTCATTGTTGTTTGTGTTTCTGGGATTTCTTTTTTTTTTTTGTTCTCTGATGACAAAGCCAAGTTTAAATGTTTCTTAACACCATGAACAAAAGACATTTCCAATACATGACCTTATGTATATATTTGTTAAAATAAAAGGAATCTTTATTATATTTAATTTCTTAATATTGCATATATAAAAATGATTTATTACAGTATTTAATACAATAGTATTGTCATACGTGCTGCGTGCATTTGCCATACATTTTCCAAACCTTTTGTGTCATGAAAAGACACAAATTCCTAAGGTTTTTTTAAAATGACTTTCATCTTCTCTAAATGCAAGGTTTCTCTGCTTTCTCATATGTATGATTCCTCTAAATATTTTCTTCAGATTAATACATTTTCAAGACTTTTGCAAACTAAATTCCTTTTATCTGTGTTTTTGTGTGAAGTCAAAACAGTGTGTGAACTCAGATTAATTAATTAATTAATTAATTAATATCATTATAAATATTTTAAATAAATATTATTATAAAAACATATTGCCATTGTTATTATTGTTATTGTTGTTGTTATGATTATCATTATTATTAAACAGAGGCAAGCTTTTTTTAAAAATGAGAAGTTGGTCTGAATGAAAACAACCAATCTTACAACAAATACTCATTCAGCACGACCATAAAAGGGCAGAGGAATGGTGTGGTTGAGCTCCAGTGCGCATTTTCCACAGTCAACTGATAGGGACAAATTTGCAGAGAGGTAAGCAGCCACTTGGCCAATCAATCACATTTTTTTAAGGCTAATTATTTCCAGACTTTCACTTTCCCCACATATTTTTAAAAAATTCAATTTAACCTTTATTTTAACCAGGGCAGTTTGACTGACATCTCTTACGCAAAGTGAGCCCTGGAGGGCTTTTGGACTTGGTGGGAAGAAACCGGAGTACCTGGATGAAAACAAACCCCACGCAAAAAAAAAATCGGGGAGAAGGCGCAAGCTGGAGGAGGGGAGATCAGGGCAGGCAGCCGGGACTCAACCCCAGAACATTACGTTATGGACATTTAGCACGCGCTCTCATCCAGAGCGACGTACGCAGCATTGCACATAGCATTTACATTGCATCCATTTATACAGCCGAATATAGACTGTAGATTGAGTACCTTGCTCAAGGGTACAATGGCTGGGAGACCTACCTGGGCATTGAACCTGTGACCTTTAGGTTACATGACCAGCTCCTTACCCGTTATACTACACAGAACCATCTTTCTGTGACGCAACAGTGCTAACCACCGCCCCACTGTGAGCGGTCCATACCAGAGTTAGCCGACTGTTTTCTGGAGTGTCAGTCAATCAGCTTAAGGTACAAATGCTATAGAAAACACCCTAATGGATATCGACCCTGTGAAGCAGTGGTAACCAACCCTGTTCCTGGAGATCTACCATCCTGTAGGTTTTCATTTCACCACCTAATTTGGCACACCTGATTTTACTAATTTGCAGCTCAATGAAATCTCTAGCTGTTGAATGATATGTTGATTGTTAGGGATGGAGTGAAAACATACAGGGCAGTAGATCTCCAGGAACTGGGTTGGTTACCACTGCTGTAGAGAAAAGAATGTACACACCACAGCTATTTGTAGTTCCTATTGTAATTTTATATATATAGCCTACTATGAAGAAAAGTCTGGAAGCTATTTGAATCTCATTTAACAGGAACTCATGTCATATTTCCACATACTTTTGAATGGTATTTCCTGTTATGTATTTCGTCATCTGCTAAAGTTTATTTGGCCCCCATGCTCCAAACATGGATATATCTCCCAAGTGTCACTATACATAACCTTTTTGAGAGAACACAGTTGAAAAAAGCAGCCAAAGATGGCTCTTTTACTCGTGAATCAGACGTCAATGTGTGTTTGAAAAAAACACTCTTGCGCACAGGAAAGAGCAGGCGCTTGTGGACTGGGCACCGTTTCATGCACAAATTATACATTAGTTATTATGGTGGTCATAGATCGTTCAGGCAGATGTTACAAACACGGTGACTTGGCTATTTCCTAGGGTGTGAGCTGACCAGCTTGCTGAAATCTGTCCTTGAATCTTCATGGCTTAGATGATAATCTGTAGCAGGTACTAGAGCGATTAGCCGTATCAGTCTTTCCTCAGTGTTATCAATAGAGCCGCTCGAGTATATCAGTCAAGAGCACTGTGAACATCACACATACGCGTCCCATAAAAGACGAAGAAAAGAACAGAGGGAGTTTATTAACGTTTAAAACCTCATAAAATATATATTTTTTATTGGATTCAAAGGCAATGACAAAAGTGACATAGCAGCACATGACTGCATTACTGGAAGCTATTACAATTAATGATTAAAAAAAAAGAAAAACTTAAAAGATATATATATATATATATATATATATATATATATACATATATATATATATATACATATATATATATATATCTACATATATAGATGTATATATATTTTTAAACTTTGTTATATATATACATATATATATATATATATATATTAACAATTAATGATTTAAAAAAAGAAAAACTTAAAAGATATATATATACATCAAGTTGAAGTGTCTGCTCCTGTTGTGTCCCCTATGGCAACGTACAGCCTTCAAGAGGTGACTACTGGCCTCAGCCCTTATATATATATATGTATATATATATAAATATGTATATATATATATATATATATATATATATATATGTATATATATATATATGTATATATATATATATATGTATATATATGTATATATATATATATATGTATATATATATATAATATACATATATATATACATATATATATATACATATATATATATACATATTTATATATATATACATATATATATATATATATATATATATATATATATATAAAGCTCAAATTATTTCCTTCATATTAATATTTATGAGTTATGTTTATAACCATCTGTTGGTATTGGGTGGGGGGTTGGGGGGGTGGGGGGCGGCTTGCATTGCCTTGGGTGGGCAGTGAGTTTTGCTATGGGCAGTGATGATTTACTACAACACTTATTACAACATGCCTTGCCATGGGTGAGGTGTGTGTTGCCTTGGGATAAAGTGTGTGTTGCCGTGGACGAAACTGTGGGTAGAGACCAGTTGCTACGGATGAAACACGTCTCCCTGAACAGGGTTGCCATGGGTGAAGCCGTAGGTAGAGGCGGGTGGCTACAGGTGAAACGCGTCACCCTGCGTAGAGGTGTCCATTGCCATGGACGGAGGTGTTCTTTGCCATGGTGATCAGAAAAGGCCGCGCCTCTCGTCCTGGGTTCGGAACTGGGCGTGAACAGTCTGGAATGATTGACAGAGCCCGGCCATAATTCTGCTCCGTTCGTGGAGCTCCTGCTCGTGGTGCTCTGTATTGCAAAGCTCATGGGAAAAAAAAAAAGTTGGACTTTTCGCTGGTCGAAGCATGTTTAATTGCTTTATTGCTGCAGGTTCCACGCCACACCACTGTGAGATAAGAACACATGCTCTGGGATCCTTGCCATTTTTGCTTCATAAGTTTCCAGTCATATAATTCGGAATAAAGATGCACTACACGAACAATTTTCTGAGTATCTCCACTTGTAAGATGAAAATGGATATAAGCTTTTATTTATTTATTTTTTGTTCAGACACAGATTGTTAAGGCTTCTATTTATTGTGTCTATTCAATGATCATCATTATGTCAGCATACTACAAACTTCTACATAAATGATATTCTTATTAAGTGCCTCTTTAGATTTCAGTATTCTTTGTATTTTGTCTGTTGTATTATTGTGCGCATTTGTGTGTTGTATCTCAATGGGACTTTCCTGGTTAATTAAAGAATAAATAAAAATGTAAATATAAAACAAAAGTCAAGCAATTATAATGTCAGTGGTTCTGTTAAATAACAATGTTCTGATTCCAATCTTATAATTAAAATAAAATTCTTAATTTTCTGTTTCCCAATATTTTGTCCCCATATGAATGACATTGCAAAACTTTTTGCCATCTCCTGAAGTGATGGAGAGACCTCTGCTGGAGAACTTCAATATTGCACTTTATCAGACCGATGTCAAATGGGGTGTGGCAAAGACCGCAGTCACAGTGAGTGACACATTTAGCCACACCCTCTGGGAACCTCATGGCCTCAAAACTCAACGTAATATTCATGACCACCTCCCCGCCTACAAATAATCCATCCATGCATTATCTAACTTGCTTATTACTGGACAGGTGAGAGGCTGGAATTCACCATGGGCAGGTCACCAATACATCGCAGGGCACTTATGCCTATGGCCAATTTAGAGTCTCCAGTTAGCCAAATCTGCATGCCCTTGCACTGTGGGAGGAAACCGGAGTACCTGGAGGAAACAAACCCTGAAACACAGATCACGAAACTCAGAACTCCACACAGAAAGGTTCCGGATTGGATTCGTACCCAGAATCGTCTTGCTGTGAGGCGACAGAACTATTCGTTGGACCATGCCACCCCTTACAAATTATGTTTTTTTGAAAAATGTAGCGAGCAATTACCTGTATGTCCCCTAACAAAACAAAAAAAAGTAATAACTCTGTTTCATAACAGTGAAGTGACAAAGGTGAACCACAGGTTCAAAGATCATGTTAAATTCACCATCATCAACAGTATTCAACAAAACCCGAACTGACTTGCTCACGATTTCTTTTGTTTCTGAAATAATCTGGTTTTTGAAATGTGAACAAGGCTGAGAGCACCAAGTAAAGGGATCTTATTTCAAGTTTTTAAAATAAATGCATATTTTCTCATGTCTGTTCTCTTTCAGTGGCTGTGCAGAGATATTGTCTGGACATTTTCCACACACTGTTCCCTGGTGTCGCTGGAAACTCAAAACTGTACCATTGCATGTTACTGAATAAAAACATAGCTGTAATTTACAGGGTCAAAGTGCCACTAAAGCACAACAAAATATTTTGTTTGGATAAACAATTCAGAGATGGCGTCTTGAGTGTGAATGTATCTACCAAATATCATCACTTTAGTGAAAAGAATGCAAAGATCCTAAATGCTTTATTTTACCATTCCTATGGATAGGAAATGAGAATGGCCAGTGCAAAACTTTTCATAAGGGGCAACTTGGGAAAGAAAATTTTTTTTCTAACCTAACCCTAACTCTTACCCTTAACCATAAGTCCTACCATGACCCTAAACCCTAATCCTAACCATATTCCTAAACCAAACAATAATTCAAAACCCTAAACTTGAATTCTTGCCAATGGGCTCATTTTTAATTTGTGATTTTTTTATTTTTATTAATGATGAATAGAAAATGTATATATCCTTCACGCAAGAAAGGAACCACAAGTAAATATGTTTTAAGTCATTTATTCAGAAAAATATATCACTAGAAAAATCACCATGCATAGAGCAAATGTCTTACATCCAAAAAATGAAAAAAATTGATCATTCAAAATCAGTGACTGACCCTTGCATTACCCCTTCCCCTAGATCCTAAATATAACCATAATCTTACTTCAACTCTAACATGTACTGTGTTCCTACCCCAAACCCTATAACCTATTAAATACTCTTTTTTTTCATTTTTCTAAATTAAAAATGATTTTATTAAGAAATGCTTCCAGGAAGTGAACATTTTTGGCTACCCAAAACGGAAACTAACTTCCACATTATCCTTAATGCTAGCTCCTGAACATAACTCAAAAACCTTCCTCAACCCTCTGAGTTAACAAATAAATGCATAACACAAAACAATTTCACTAATGGTAATATGACAGAGAAGACATGGGAATAAAGACTCCTTCTCCATTATTCAGTTCTGGCTCTTTTTTTATTCATGGAAATATTTCTCCCTGATTAAGCTTGAACTGATCTGACAACTAGCTCCACGAGGCTAGGCTATATTAATGCACTCTAAAATGCACAGCACCAATATTGCTAACCACAAAGCAAGGTATAATGCTATAGCAGTAAAAGTCTGTGCTTTATTTTGCCTGGTGATAGTACAACACCTGCATCCATGAATGCTGCCTGTCTTGTCCAAATTCCATTTTTCCATATTGTTTCCTATTTCTCTCTCCCAACAGTACTCACAAGCCATCCTCATTGCTGTAGCCTTGCCTAGCAGTCTGGGAAAGTGTAGGCAAAGGCATACTCTCCACTGGAAAATGTTATCCTTCTTCCTTTTGATAACGTACAAGTGGACGAGTTCAGCTAGTACAGACGAGAGCTGGAAGCTGATGACTCTGGTACAGCTTGAGAAAATGTACTGTTGGTGCCCAACTGACCAGCAGGGGTCCCTGGTGAGCGATGAGAATTTCCCCCACTACCTGAATCACTCCCTCCCTGGTTAGTGTAAAATGAAAAAATAAATTTTTTTTTCATATGTTAAAATGAATTAATTAATCCATACATTTGCATACAGCATTTTGCAATCACCTAAATTATGGAAATGTTTATATGCTTCAAAAACCATGGCATTGTCATCCTGGAAGAGACTATTCCCATCAGGATAGAAATTGGGATGTTAATTGTTAAACGGTATAATGCAGTACACCTGCAACTGCATTCGTTATGTTTCTCCACTCATTTATTCAGGTCTTTCCTTTAATTTGTCACCCGTTTGTATGTAGCAGACACTCTTATCTAAATGGACTTTCATTCTCATTTCATCCATTCTTATAACTAAATATCATGCCAAAAAGTTCAGACTGAGGCACCTTGTGCAAGGACACCAGATGCAACATGGGTGCATTGTCTGGGAATCAAACCAGGAACCTCTGAGTTACAAGTCCAGTTCACTAGCCATTGTGCAATACAAACCAACTGGCTTCAGAACATCAAGGTCAAAGCCCAAAATTGAGGGGGGGGGGGGGGGGGGGGTGGTAAGTGGCAGCTGGCAGACAGTTGACAGATATGAACTGGTGGCTGAGCGCACGTCACGATGGGGATTGTGACACCCCACCAGAGGTGATTCTACATGGCGGAACGGGTCACCGTTTTTTCTGCATTCAAAACTGGCAGGAAAAATGGATGAAAACTTACACACACAGTCATCGTAAATGGAATCAAACACCGGAAAAATATGAAGTAGTGCAACTGTTCATAGCATTAAGTGCATACGGCCAGGCTGACCTGTTTCTCAGACTCGGTTCTAGTTCTGAATCTTTGTTCTGGTGATCCACAGCAGGTTCTGGTTTCAGATCCAGTTGGTTAACAGATTTATAATGAGCTATTACTTGGTCACTTAGTCCGGATCTCTGGACAATTATTTAAAATGCGGGCTATTTGATTGTTATCAGTAATATGCTTTATGGCAATATACATTAAATGGCAATATACAATTATAAAACAATATACATTTGCATAACCTGTTCAGTTCGACACAGCTGCCCTCAATGAATCGGTGGAGATTTTTTTAAATCGCATGTGATTAGTTATTTTTGTACATTTAGTAGTAGCCTACTAGCACATCTGACTGTTCCTTTCTTTTTCCTTACAACACATTTCTTGAAGGTCAAATCCCAGTATTCGTATTTCAATGAAACCCGGTTATCTGAGCTCAGCTGGACCTTACACCAGTCGCTAGGCCAGCCGGCACGTTGACAAAAGCCGGAGAATCAATCCGCATTAACGACATCTACTGTGCTGGCAAAGCTAGAAGGATCCGCGGCTTTTGACTTTAGCATCTAGACCCCGCCTCACTGACGGGGAGGGCGTATGCCTGCTGGAGTCCGGTCTGGACTGGAGGTTTTAACGCGAGCTAACGTTCGATAGCAATAGCGCTAGCTTTTTCCTGGAGCGAGAGCGATGCGCGGTCAGAGATAAAACAAGGGGCGTTCGATTTGACACAAAATCCTTGTTTTGCCTCGGTATCCCTGGACGGTAAGATTAATTTATTAACATGTCAGTCCTCGCTCTGCAAGAATACGAATTTGAAAGGCAGTTCAACGAGAACGAAGCCATCCAATGGATGCAGGAAAACTGGTATGTACCGTGCCGTCATAAATGATTAGCGCAGTCGGGATCAAGTGTATATAATGCATGGTGTTGTGATTTCTAACATTAAGTTACAGTTTGTAACAACAGCAATTGAAAAGACAATGGTGGGTAGCGTTAGAATATAATATGTACACATATGTGTCCTACGCAGGCTGGTTATGTATATGCGTGCAAAATGCACTGTTCGTAGCCTACATGTTATTATTTTGCATTTGCAACGTGGTGTATTCGCATCTTCGAATACACCGTCCTTGCTTTTCTTTATTTCAGTAATATACATTGTCTTTAGGTTAGAGAGAAGCGTGCGTGTACGATTAATTCATTGATGTTATGGATAGTCAGGTTCCCAGCAATTAATCTGATTTTAGCTTGTGTTATGCCACTGTTGTGTGCAGTATCTTCACATCCACTAGTTACGCCGACAGAATGTTAATACGTGTCATTGAGAGGCGAGACATAAACCGTAATCATCGCATATTATTCGCTTTAAATGTAAAATGACACGTTCTGATAGGTACACATGTGCTTTGTGCCGGTCCATCTCTGTTGGACCAAATAGCGATCTCCAGATCTGTAATTACTGGCGGATAGGGATGCAGAGAGCGCCTCCTACTTGCTCATTATCATAATCTTATTTCAGGCACCGATTACGCGTCCTTTACCAATGTTAGACCGTAATAGCCTAGTTTGAATCCGAATGCTTCCTGCAGTATACTTAGGCTACTAACCGCCATGTAACGTACAGCAATAAATAAATGAATAAATAAGCCAGCACTCAAACATTTACACTAGAGAGCGTCTGTGCGCAGGTATTTGGAAGCATGGTGATGTAGGGTATTTAAGCGCGCGCATCGAAAGTACAACTTTGCCATAGCGCACGTCTGCTAGGGATTTTCAAGTATCTCTACAAATATTTCACAGCTTGGAAGCTGTGCGGCCGCTGCCCAAAACTATAACCGTGCTAAAAGAAACCTGTTCTCATGTAGCACATAGCCTAGTAAGCCTACAGCCTGACTGTAGCAACTAGTAATCACAAGTATTTAATTTTTGTCACCCTCAGTTATGGTTGACACAAATATACTTAGGGCTACACGGTACAAACCGATACCAATTGTCTTTGACATATTGTCCAGAAAACTGGAGGAAATGCTTGATCACAGCTTGGCAGATCTTGAGGTCAGCCACAACATATTTATGCAACATGTTCTTGTCGCCTTAATCCAAAACGGGATGCTTGCCCTGTTAAAATGGCACAATAGTTGTGGATATCAGCTAAGGCATAGATCTAAAAGTGGGATTTCTATCCCAATGCAAAATGTTTCACACAATAAAGATATGACTCTATTGAAGCTGCAATGCTAATTGTGTCCAGTTGTAGACTACAGCTACCACAAGTACATCCGACCCCTTGTGCGTACATGCAACACTTATTGCAAAACTGGCATGATACAAAGGCCGCTCCATTAGTCAGTGAAGTGATAAGGTGGTTGACCAGGTGATTGGTAAACAATCTATGAGGAAAGATGAACATTTCCCCACAGTCTGAACCTAATGGTGATGCTGTGCACTGCAGCTCATCCCCTTGTTATTTGAAGGATCTTCAAAAACACACTTGGCCTCTGTTGCCTGCTGCTGACTCAGCACTTTAGAGGCAGCCTGGGCCTGTGATGTCTCTGCTGGGGAGAGATGGCCCGTAGTACCCAGCCTGAAAACACACACACTGTTACACATACACACAGACACACACTGATACACACACACAGACACACACACACACTGTTACACATACACACTGATACACACACATACACACACTGTTACACACACACACACAAACACACACACTGTTACACACATGCACAAACACAGACATACACACACATGCACACACACAGACACTGGTACACACACATAAATACACACTGTTACACACATACACACACTGTTACACACATACACACACACTGTTACACACACATGTGCACACATTCTCTCTCTCATGCTTGCATGCACCCACACGCACATACACAGTTTTACTATAATGTCGGGATTGTTCTCCTGTCCCCCCACTAGCTCCTATGTTCCCATTGGACAGAAGTGGTGACCTGATTCTGGCCAATCAGACTAGCTGCTGTATATGTGCAACACTGCCAAGAAGCTGGTCAGTGATACTGAGTTCCAAAGACTGAAATTGTTTTCAGTTGTCAGTTTTACACATGACAAAATATGGAGGCTCTTGAGTGGGAGATAACGTTAAGGCACAAGTGCGTAGCGCAGTGACACACAGCCAGGTGTCCTTGAGGATGGTCTGTGATTGGCTCTTTTGTGTTACTCGGGGAGGGAGGGGCTGGGTCAACAATGCCGACCCCACAGATTCTGTAGGCCGCACAGATGTTCAGCGCCTGCATTTCTTCCGTCCTCTTTGCCTCCTAACAGCAGTGGGACGTTCTGGTCGGTACCAGGCATTTGCAGCGCTGCACGAATGAGGGCGGGTCATTCAGTGCCACGGTATGGCACTCGATGGCGCCCCTTTAATGAATGACTCCGGAGACGCAACGGGATTCTATGGTTTCAGCTTCAGTAGGGAGGACAGAGGCCCACTGTTCTGCGTACAGAGCATTGTATCTGCTGGGTCTACACGATCTGCGGCAGCCCGAAACCGTGTCGCGCTCTGTGCGTCCGTCCGATGGGCCGGGCCGCCTGCAGTCCGGCCGCATCTGTTGCGCATTCCACCGGCGCGGACGGTTGGCGCACTGGGAGGCGAGAGACGGCGGAACAGCTGTCTTTAACACGCCCTGCGCGCTAAAACAGAACAGCGGCCTTTCTGTTATCGTGCTGCAACAACAAGAACATGAGAATACGTAATGAGGAGAACAGGCCATTCAGCCCATCAGGAAAGAGCATGAGAATACGTAATGAGGTGAACAGGCCATTCAGCCCATCTAGAACATAAGACCATATGAATACATAATGAGGTGAACAGGCCATTCAGCCCATCGAGAACATAAGAGCCTACGAATACATAATGAGGTGAACAGGCCATTCAGCCCATCAAGAACATATGAATACATAATGAGGAGAACAGGCCATTCAGCCCATCTAGAACATAAGAACATATGAATACATAATGAGGAGAACAGGCCATTCAGCCCATCTAGAACATAAGAACATATGAATACATAATGAGGAGAACAGGCCATTCAGCCCATCTAGAACATACGAACATATGAATACATAATGAGGAGAACAGGCCATTCAGCCCATCTAGAACATACGAACATATGAATACATAATGAGGAGAACAGGCCATTCAGCCCATCAAGAACATAAGAACATGTGAGTACATAATGAGGAGAACAGGCCACTCTAGTACATTAGAACATCCTATACCTACAGTACACACTAGAGAGTACAGTACGTAGCACCATTTACCTAAAAACTGGAGTTTCTGTATTTGAACACCCTGAGGGTCTGTGCCTGTAATACGTGGCCTGGCAAGCTGTTCCGTGCATTCACAACCGTTTTTGCAAATAAATAAATCATACAGAAGGAAAAAAGTCCAGAAAATTTCCAAATGCGTATTAAAATGCAAAGATCCACAGAATCAAAGAGCTTATGGGCTTTAAAGAAGAAAGATAATGCTGAATGACTATGTTTAAGAGTGGCTGGGGTAGAAATAAAAAATTAACATTTTTAAAAATCCTTTTAATAATGTGTAAATTAATGTTTAAATCATTTGGGGGAAAAGCATACATCTTCCCCAAATGTTTAAATGGTTAATGACACCCCTACTAAATAATGTCACTACAGATTCTTGTCAGAAAGCCATACTGACCCCTTGTTCCATTTCATTAGCCAGACATTGCTTGCCAGAATCTACAATGCCTGGCTAAAAATAAGTATCTGCTGTGTCTTTCTGTGCTGTGATAATGGGATGGAGAAAGTGACACAACGCTGGAGGATTCATTCACAATTGTGAACACACTCATTTCCTGAAATAGTGTGCCTGACGTGTAGGCCTGAGTAGGGTGTGTAATGTGGGGTGAGCTGGACGTGCATGCATAAGTGTGTGTGTGTGTGCGTGTGTGTGTGTGTTCCAGTGAAAGTGTTGTTTGGAGGAGAGAGGACGTTTCCTTCAGCGCTCTGCCGACGTTGTGACTCATTACACATTCTGACACCCCAGTGTCATTCAGGCATGGCCCTCCCTCTCGGCTGTGCGCGCACGTATGCGTGTGTGCATGTGTGTGTGTGTGTGTCTGTGTGTGTGTATGCATGCGCATATGTGTATGCATGTGTGTGTGCGTGTGTGCATGTGTGTGACAGAGAGAGAGGGGGGAGGAAAAGAGGGAGGAAGAGAAAGAGACAGAGAGATCAGGAGAGAGAGGAGAGAGAGAGAGAGAGGGAGAGATATGTGGGTGTGGGTAGGTTTTCACACGTATATGTAATGTATATTAGAATGTCAGTAGCGATTCAGTCAGAGCCGTCTTATTTAGTCCATAGCATGTTTAGGTTTTATTGCTGTTTCTTTCCAACTAAAAAAGTTCAGATACAAAATGCTGTCCAGTATCATACAAAAAGCCGGGTGTATTTAGCAGCTGCAGGTTGCATATCTGTGGTACTAGTCCACTGCAGGCCTTTGAATGGACATCATCACTGGGTTAATGGTAAAACGTGCAAATGCTCTGGACGTAGGTCTGCTGAACCTAAAGAAGTCGTCCTTCGGCAGACCAAGACTGCCTTTTCTGAAAAAAGCCGCTCGTCATTTTGGATTGGTTTGCCACTTCCCAGTCTGTCTGTCTGGCTTGGGGTTTCACCTTTTTGGCGGGAGTGCGGCAGTACACAGCACGCCTTTCATCCAGTGTCTGTTATTTTTCCTTCCGGGAGGTGGGAAATGCTGCCTTTTTTTTTCGGGCTGGGTGTTGGCAGAATACTTAGACTGCGACGCAGTGGTGTGATCGCCTGCCCCCGAGCATGCTGGGAAGATGAACGGACGCGCTTAACCGCACTGTGGCTCGGCGATTCTTCGAAGCGCGCGATTGCGTCATTCTTCAGCGCCAGGAAGCGCGTTTCAGGTGGGAGTTTCACACAGCGAAAGCGTCTCCTGGGGTAGTGAGTTGTGCTAAATGCTAATAGCCGAAGGGCAGCTAAAAACAGTGAGTACTTCTTCAGCCAATCAGAGACAAACTGTTTCTCAGTCCGCCAGCCAATCAGAGGAGGTGCTTTTCTCTTCCTGGTGCTGGCGGCTGTGCTGAGCATGGCGTTTTGTAAAGCTGAACGCCGTCTGCAGCTCTTCTTTATGACTTTCCTTTCAGCTGCTGGGCTGGAAAGAGTGCAACGCAGCAGCAAAATAATAAAACTCAACCGCAAGTCGGCCATTTAAAAAAAATGTATTTATTTATTTTTTATGAGGACTACTTTATCAGGAGCAGAAGCAGCGGTGTGGCATTTGTATGCAGATGCGGTTGTTGGCTAATGACTCCGTTTCATGTACACTTGCCGCTGGCTTTTTTTCCCCTCTCCCCACAGTCTGAAATATTCATCTGTGACCGGTTTACAAGAAGAAAAAAAAACTGCCTGCACTTTAGTTCCAAAGATGGCACACGCAGGTGGACAAACCTGTCATTAAACGTCAGCATTAATGAGCAGCCAGACTCATGAGCTCAGAGTTTGAGCAGGAGAGTAAGGATACTTGTGATGCAACTGTTTATTTAAAGCAAGAGTGTAGAGCGCTGTGATTGGCCAGTGCGTGGTCCACCCTTCACCCAATCCAGGGGTGTTCCTCACGCCACTGATTTCTGTGCTGCGTCTGCAAGCAGAGGTGAAGTTCCATAGCCGATTCGGACTCATGTCTGTCCTCTTTAAGGTTTGACCCTTTATACCTTATAGCAAGTGTGTCCAGCTATAGCATAGTTCGGACTCCAGGAAGATTAGCTGCAAACTATGTATTGCTAATGGGGATCCTAAATAAATAAATAAATAAATATAGCAAGGGCTTTTGATTTTTTTTTAAATAATGAAGTGAACTAGTACACCTTTGAAATTGTGTTATACATTTCCTCCTAGACTGTATGAAGTAAACACATTTTTGAAAGTGTTTTCATTGATGGTGGAAATAGGCTAAATGTCTTCAGAGGTTTTTGCAAAAGGGAATGTTTGTGTATCTGGGCAGTGACGCCATGGTCTCTTGGAATGTTCTGTGGAGCTCCAAACTCCACAGAACAGCAAAACAGCCAATAATGAGAGTCATAATTCACTGGGCAGCCAATAAGAACGGCTGAACTCCAGACCACAGCCAATAAGCAGCTCTCTAAGATAAATAAGAGGCGCTTGGCAACTGTGGCTTGCAGGACGTGCAGGACGCTTCTTAGCGACTCAACCTAACCGCCAGGCTGTGACTCATTCTCCACTTGCTCTGGAGAATTCAGACAGGACCGGCCCAGCAGCCTGGCCACCGGACTGCTCATAACAGACATGAGAAGCGCATTTGCTTCGTCATCGCTCTCTCTCTCTCTCTCTGTCTCTCTCCGCTCATCCCCCTGCCCAGGGGGCGTTGCCCTCGTTGCGACTGCATGCGGGGGGGGGGCGTGGCCTGGCGTGACCTCAGTGACCTCTCTGACATTCCCAGGGAGATGCCGAACATGTGAACTCCATTTCCCAGTTAAAAGCCGACGGTCAATTTAACAGCGCAGCGCCCCTCCCCCTCCTCCCCTTCTCTATTGTAAGTTCCTTAATAATAATAATCTGAATAATAAAAAATGTAAATGCTTAGCACGTAGCCCCTCTAAGGCATGTATTTCATAACTTTGCCGTGTTCAACCTGATTCCTGCTAGGCTCCGTAGAGGCTTGATCTGACCATCGCCCCGCTCCCCCCCCCCCCCCCGTGCTTTATGCACCTGTAAGGGTACAGGCAAAATTTCCACCCTGGCCATCAGCGAGCGATGCTGTAGAAATCCCCCCCCCCCCCTCCCCCAAGCTAGTTTCCTGCATGGCAGGAAGTGGGTCACGGCTAACCGTAGGCGCACCGCGAAAAACACACTGCTGAGTCTAATGGAATGTGACTACCGCGCTCTAACCCCAGCGGAAGTCCCCCCCCACCCCCCCTGCCGCGAAGAAACCCCGGTGCTTGTTCCCCAAAACCTTCATAGACAATAAAGTTGCTGTTATCATCGCTCATGTAGTTGAAAGCATGTTTATATGAACCTCAGGTTTCTGTGACACTTTATTTTGCCCTGATTGGATCGAGAGGACGGCTATTATGAGACCCCTCAGGACTCATAGGGATTATGAAGTGCTATTAGTACATGTAGCATGACACACAAATTAGAATGAACAAACATTGTGCATTCGCAGGCTGAATGCTATGCTCTTCTCCTGCACAGCAAGTGTAATATTCTCACAGTGCGTTAATGCGTTTGGACACCAATGCCGCGAACGCCTTTGGACTCGCGTCAAAGCAAGATCCTTGAACTTTAGATGCTGAAAATCCACTAAAAAGGATTATCATCCCAGACCTGCGAGACCTGTGGATCTGGAGACGAATGAACAGCAGTTCTGCATTTCACAACGACGGCCTGTTTCACAATGACAGTGACATGCTGTGTGCTCCCTACGTGGGGTGATGGTTTAATAAGTTTTAACAGGTCGACACCTAGGTCTAATACACGCCCGCACCAGACAGGGGCTTGTTAGATTTGGGAGAGGTTGACAAGACAACGCCAGGAGTCCAAAGGACAGGTTCACAGTACAGTTTCACGTTGTTACTTGTATCGAAATCACGCGCTTTCTACAGAGGCCAACTTTTGTTAGGAGCCAAGCGGGCAGACTGACAGGTACAGAAAGAAAGATCTGTCAGTCTGCGGAACTGAGGTGCGGGTTACTGTAGTTACTGTACATTCACAACAGCTGAAGGTGTAAAAGAAAAGCCTGTTTTTGCTTTACCCTGTCCTGAACAAAATGGCTAAAACAGATTTTTTTTTTGTTTGTTTTTTTTCTTGCTCATGTTGGAATGTGTTCCTTCTCCCTCTCCCTTGTCTGTTTATTAATCACTCGATCAGTATCACAGAGTGAAGGTTTCCCCGCCCCGCCAATCACCTGTCAGATAGTCTCTCCAGGATGTGCGACGGCTTTTTCTCTCCCCCTTCTACGGAGCGTCTGTCAGTGCGAAATATTGCTGAGTGAATACGGACAGTTTTTTTTACAGCGTGTCGCTGCCCCAAGGTGCGTGGCGTCTGAATGAGGTTCCCCCGGGGGCCAGACTGGGATTTGGAATTTGAAATGAAACGTTTTTTTTTTTCGCGGAAGGGAAGTTGGCGGTCATGCCGCGCGGAGAGGGGGCGCGCATTCTTGAAAGGGCTGAGTGTCATCGCCCGGGGCGATTTTGCTCCCACGGGCTTCATAAATATCTGCTCGGGCAGGTTACGCTGGCAGCTTAAAATTTTTTTTTTTTTTTAAACTGCAAGCAATGAAAAACTGAGATTTTGCCATCCTCTGGCCCCACCTCTCTACCCGCCACACGGGGGGGGGGGGCGGTCGGCCTCGTCCGCGAGAGGGAGCGGCTGTTCCCGCCACATTCCGTTTCAGCCAATCAGCGACAGGCTCCGGGAGTTCGAAGCGAACAGCGTGAGGCTTTTCCCTTTCCCCTCTTTCCTGCGCCTCCTTTCCCCTCTTCCTCCTCTTTCTCCTGCATCGCTTTATTTCCTGACAAAAGCGGTGGTGACGGTTGTAATTTCGGGGG
The DNA here is from genome assembly GCF_013347855.1 of Anguilla anguilla. Taxonomy (NCBI): domain Eukaryota; kingdom Metazoa; phylum Chordata; class Actinopteri; order Anguilliformes; family Anguillidae; genus Anguilla; species Anguilla anguilla. Next base: position 6,247,905 of record NC_049205.1, on the reverse strand, counting down.
AGAGGTTGGATTATTTACATGAAACGCACACACGCACCTTACCAATATCGCTGTCCTCTCTAGGGGCCTATCGAGTAACAGGGGCCCCTGAAACCTTCTTTACATGCGGGCCTGCCTGTTAGTGAACAAGCGTGAGCTACATCTGTGAAAAATGCTCCTTCTGTTCCCAAGTCCCTCACCTGAAGGGGCGCCTGGCCTCCAGGTGATGGGATATCCTCAGTGTCCTCAGCCACTGTCCAGGCTGTTAGATACCTACCTGTCTGTGTAAAAGCCTCCTGCTCTGTCTCCTCACTCAACAGACCAGGGCAAACTGCCTTTTAACACTCAGTCATTGTATCTTTAAACAGTGTTCTTCACAAACAGGTGTTCAGGGGCCAGTGTTTAGCTTAACACTGTCAGTAAAGTGCAGGAGTACAGCGGTTTATCTAATCAAAATCAATGCTTTCTCAACAATCAATGTGCAGTACGCCAAAACACCGCCTTCTGATCTCAGTTTGGCGGTTGAAATGCCGCGTCATTGTTGGATTTTTTTTTCTGTCCTTGCACTAAGGTACCCTCCTAATCGGTGGGGCACCTGGGCGATTTAGGGAGCCCGGCTCATTGGCTGAAGAAGCGTTATGGAAACAACAGTGGAGGGTCCACCCCCCCATACCCCTTCTCTCCCTCTTTCCCTCTCTTTCGCTCTCTCTCTCCTTCCCTCTCTCTCCCTCCCTCCCTCTCTCTCTCTGTTTGGGATGTTGTCTTTTCCCTTTGTCTGTTTGTCCTTGCCGGGAGGCAGGACAGCCAACCCCCCCTGACCACCCACCCCCCCCCCCCCCACCACCCCCCAGTGAATACCATCCATCCCTTAAAATAACAAGGAGTCCTGCTGTGCTCTGAAAAGGATTGGAGACCCACCCAGACGTGTGTAACGGGCGGGCAGCAGAATCTTAGGAGCAAATCCCCTTTTTTAACACTTTGAGTCCAAATGAAGGCCATTTTAAAACGGACATTTAAAATGAAAGTAGCTCCAACACTTAAGGGAAGCCAGGACTCAGAAGCATTCACAGTCCAAAGAACCTGTAGCTTCTCAACCTGTTTATAAGGAACCATTTCGGTTTATATCCCATGTTAGGAAATGTGCTTAGATAGATAGATAGAGAGAGTGGGGCAATATCAAACCCAAAGGAGAACAGCCATCATGATTCATGAGTAACTTACTGAGCTGAGCCAATCAGGTCTTTTTTTTTGCTATGGAAGAAAACATTTGATAGGTTTATACATTTTAGAGACAGACACCACGTGGTGTCTCAACCCTTAATGGGGAAGCGCTGCAGTCCCAGTAGGTCACAGGGGTGGTGGTAAAATTCCCCAGAGGTGTCGGAACTGTTAAAGGCGCACGCGATTGGTCGAGGAGCCGTCACATGGGCACGCTTTCGTCTGTCCTCCAGGAAGAAGTCCTTCCTCTACTCGGCCCTGTACGCGGCCTGCATTCTGGGGGGCCGGAGGCTGATGAAGCAGAGGGAGAAGTTTGAGCTGCGGAAGCCCCTGGTGCTCTGGTCCCTCTCCCTCGCCGTCTTCAGGTAAGGCTCACCTGCTCTCGTCCTGTACTGTTACCTGAGGACAGGTCAGCGTCCCTCAGGACAGGCGAGGGAATAAAGGAATTCATATCTGCAATTGATATGCAAGCCTCGAAGAACCACAAGATTAGTGTAACTGACATGTTTTACAAGTGTCTTTGTCTATGGAGAGTGTATATTTTTTGTGTACTGAAATAATTGCATGTATTAAAACACTTATGATTGTTTTATGATGAGTGAACTGATTGGTTAGATGCAGTGAGCAGTTAATCAGTTTCCCTGGAGATCCAGCGCTTACTGAAAGCACTGTCACCCATTGGACGGTTTATTCGATGAACGTGGCTTGCTGCTCTGAAATCTCTTCCTCCCGCTCGCAGCATATTCGGCGCCATTCGCACCGGAGGGTACATGGTGTTCATCCTGATGACCAAAGGGCTGAAGCAGTCTGTCTGCGACCAGAGCTTCTACAACGGGCCCGTCAGCAAATTCTGGGCCTACGCCTTCGTGCTCAGCAAGGCCCCGGAGCTGGGTGAGTCCGTCCAGCCGAACGCGTCCCCCCGCGACGCGCTCTGATTCGCCCCTCTCCTGAGCCACTCACGGGGCGGGGATACGGTGGATATGAGGACCGGTATTTTTAACCGGATCGGTGTCGGTTTGAGTGACTGGTTGTGACACTTTGATTGGAACCTTGTTACTTGTTTTAATTGTGTTAATATTCCGTTGAATGATTAAAAAGAGGCTAGAGGCAATGGGTCACTAAAAAGTAGATCTGGATTTTCTCTTTCTCTCTCTCTCTTTCTCCCTCTTTCACTCACTCTCTCCAATGTGCCTGACTGGGTTTGGTTCTGGATCTGTAGCCACTGTCACGTCTCAGAGCTTTGCTCTTTCATTTCTGCCCCTGTGGGCTCTTTGTGTTTGCCCAGACTGCACTGAACACACGCCCCCCCACCCCCATAAGCCACGCCCACCGTCACAGGCCTGGCCGGCCACACCCCCACAGTGCCTGTCCAAGACGATCCCTTTGTCATACAGAGCCGTGTTAACTCCGCCCAGTCTCCTGCCTTGGGCAGAACCCCACTGTGGACTTCTCCATTGTTGCATCACAGTTGGGCTAGGCGGAGTTTTCATAATCCCCGCCTCCATGTTCTCACATATCATAACATACATACACACATATATATCCTCCTGAGCCCTGGTAGAAAACGTGTGTTTACTTATTTAAATTCTTTTTTTTTTCGGACATAAAGTGTCTTGGAAATATTTTCAAATATTATTTATTTTATTTTTATTGAATATCCCTTGAAGTGTAGGTTTCAGCATAGCAGAATATATGCTTCTTGAGATTAAGACCAAAGACTTTATGAAATGAAATACCGGATGTCAGGAGGATATATAAGTTTGGAGAACTCCCTCTGACCGGTCACTGTCCCCCCCTTTCCCTGGCAGGAGACACGCTGTTCATCGTCCTGAGGAAACAGAAGCTCATCTTCCTGCACTGGTACCACCACATCACGGTCCTGCTCTACTCCTGGTACTCCTACAAGGACATGGTCGCCGGGGGCGGCTGGTTCATGACCATGAACTACCTGGTGCACGCGGTCATGTACTCCTACTACGCCCTGCGGGCGGCGGGCTTCCGCGTGTCGCGCAAGTTCGCCATGTTCGTGACGGCCACGCAGATCGCCCAGATGGCGGTGGGCTGCCTGGTGAACGGCCTGGTCTTCTCCTGGATGCAGCAGGGCCAGGAGTGCCCGTCGCACGTGCAGAACATCGTCTGGTCCTCGCTCATGTACCTCAGCTACTTCGTGCTCTTCTGCCAGTTCTTCCGCGAGGCCTACGTGCGCAAGGCCCGGCAGGCCGCCGAGAGGAAGGGCCTGTAATGGTGGGCGGGGCCGAGGCGGGCCGGGGGGGGGGGGGGGGGGGGGGGGGGGGGAGGAGGCGGGGCTGGGTGTGAAGGGGAGGCCGTGATTGGTGGGGTCCAAGACGGATTGAGCCTCTGGTTCTATAGCCTATGATGGGAAGCAGAAGGTGGAGGGGAGGGGAGGATAGTGGTGCCGGGTTGGGTGGGGTTGAGTGGGGGTGGGGTGGGGGGGGGGGGCAGAGGCGGTTGGAGGTAGCCAAAACAGGGGTCATGCCGTCTGTACCGGAACGAGCATGAGCACAAGCTGTTTTTTTTTCCCAAAGAGGGCCACAATCAGTGAGCCGTTACCATGCCAACACCCAAGTCTCCACCCACTGTGTTACGTTTACAGCGTTCCCCCCCTAGCCAATTGCATCTCCCCTCGTTAGTCGTCATGCCAACCTCATGTTGATAAAAGCAGCGGACAGCTGCGAGCCGAGAGTGTGTGAAGGGAATGAATACGAGGAAGTGTGTTAATGACGGAATGAAGAGGAAAGGGAGGAGGTGCCTATTCTGTCCAATCAGCACGCTCTTTGTCTTAACAGGGTTTCCACGGGAACTTAAAAGGGCTTGGATTTAGCATTTTTGTGAAATTGCTTGGAATATTATTTCCCTAATAGACTGGTTTGTATATTCCAAGTTTTAAAGAAATTAAGTTAATTTTATACTGAAGTCAATTATAAGATTATTAATTCAGAAATAAGCTGCCTGAAAAATTGTCAATAAAGGTTTTTGTGAAATCCTTGAATTTTGCAATAGAAATACTGTAGAGTAATTGTAAGCATTTTCATTTGATTTGACGCAGCCAAACTGATCATGTGCAACAAATATATGCATATACCCCTCAGTTAAAGACAAAGCAGACTGTGTTTAGACAGAATAGGCCCTTTACATTGGTGAATGTCTTGTCTAGGTGTTACTGTTAACATAATTCTGTCTCTGTCATGCTGTCTTAACCTGACTGAATCTGTTATTAAGGTCTGTGGATGGGTGATTTGTGTATTAAAAGTGAGTGAAGTCTTCGCTCTGTTGCATGTATTTTCCATTACACTGTTACACTCTTAGGCCTCGTCATCTCTTTCTTCGTTTAAGAATTTCTCCCATAAGCCAATGCGGAAGCAGGCAGGGAATTTTGAGTCATTGGAAGAGTCTTACCTGAGCTACCAACATTTGAGCTTGCTGCCAGGTTATCGTGAGTTACAAACATATGTTCACTGAAGTGACACAGAGTATGTGCAAGCTGTATCCCCGTTCATAAGGAATGTGGCCTCAGCTAAAGACAGCTGCGTAGCACTGTCACTATTATTTTTTGCACAGTACAAACAACTCAAATGTTTCAGTCCCAGAGGGTCGAATATTAATTGCCTTATAGCCTTTCCGCATATAGACACAACTCACAAGCTTTTAGATGCTTAAGTGAAATATCTTTTTTTATTTTTTTAAACAAATAACTGTTAGCCATTCACTTTTAAGGAGCCAATTCAGGGGTTTATGAAACACCCTGGGTGGAGGGGGGTTGTACCATTAAAAGAGAGCCAACACTGATTTTTCTACTGAATGATATCTAAGGATTTGTCCACAATCCAGGTTCACATAAATACTTACAATACTCTTCTGTGCACTTAATGACAAAACATACCCATACACTTTAAACAGATCCCTTATTAAAAACCAACTAACAAATCTTTGTTGGCTCTGTTGGTGATTTCAAGACATGGTAGTCAGTTGCAAAACTGGCAAGGTTATTTAGGCCACTCATGAGACCTGCACATAAAGTACTGTCTTATTTTTCAAGCGCATTTCCAATAAATTACAGTTAATCCATATTATCCATAAAACGTGCACGTAGCCTAAAATAATGTGCAGAGGGATTTAATTGGATTTAAATCCACAGTGATCATGGCTATGGCTAGATTTGATTAGGAAGTATGGACTAAATTAAACTTGAAATGTTCTACCCTCTTTACAGGTTTAAGAGATAGCAATGATACATTTTGTATCTAATGTTAGCATCTCAATTCAGTCGCATGGATAGTAAGCACAGTTTTCACTGTAAAACTTGTGTTTTTTTATTGATTGTAGGAATTAGAATTATCAAGGTTGTCTTTGGACTTTAAGCACTAGGAAAATATAGCCTACATTCATGAAGCCTATAGCACAGCTCAGTGAGCACCATACAAATCTGATGGAGGAAGAAAAGGTTTTTAAATAGATATTGCTGGGAGATTAAAGCGCTGACCAGAATTTATCTCTTTATTGTCAACTATCGCCACCTTCTGGACATGAGGCATAACACCAGGGGTGGTGCACTGAGTATCACAGATGGATTCAAACAATGTTTGTCCTTTATCTGTTATCTACTTGGACTAAAAAACGGAGTGATATTTCCTCACATTTGGATTGTCACAATCACGTTAGTTAACTTTTAACAAAAGTTAACTTGCCAAACTGTAACACAAAATTAGTGACAAATGTTGATTTTTAAAGCAGGCCGAAGTGAGCGACAGCCCTATGGATTACAAAGATTATTGGGAAGAAGTTGTGCCAGATGAAATTTTCCCAATGCATTGCCATGCGCAGACCGTGAGTAAGTCCACTTCCTGTTGCAGAAAACCAGTTCAGTTTTCCAGTCAGGAGTCTGAAACCCCGGCCCTGGAGAGCCACGGGGGAGTGCTGTCACTCTGCACTTAATCGATCCATCAGGGGCATTCATGATGCTGATAATAATTCAATAATTCAACTTGCCTGGTTCCCAGGGGCCTGAATTTCTTGCAAATTTTAAGGGGGGAGAAAAAGTCACCCGTACCCAGCATTCTCTCCTAGGGGGTCCGTGCCGTAGACCCCGTTTTAGATAGAAGCCCATTGCAGCCCATTAAAAAAACAGGCAGTGCCCATAATAAAAATCAGCACTGCACTGTTTCCAGGCTATTAAAGCCTCACATAGGCCGACAGGTGACCAGGAGCAATAAAGTTGTGTTTTCCACAGCCTGGGTCTTAATCCCCTCCATCTCACAACATCTCAGTCTCACAAAAGGCGATGCCATCAAGGTATTGAACGAGACCACCGGGGGTTGAAGGGGCGGGGTGGAGGGGGGGATTGGGGGGGTGGGGGGGGGGATTGGGGGGTGGGGGGGGGTTATCGATGAGCAGGAGCTCTCGCCATATGTGTCGACCCCTTAAAGAGGCGCGTGAGCCGCCCCTAAGCCCACCGCGGCTTTGGCGCACGGAATGTTCTCCCCGGGTCGGGGGGGGGGGGGGGGGGGGCTAGGGTAGGCTGTTCGGTGACCCCCCGAGGATCAGCGCAAAGCCTTTGAGTGTGCGGCTAATGCCCCGCTAGTCTGTTTAGGCCCTCTCCTGCGCCTCTCTCTCCGCCCCGCCAGACCCGACAGACCCGCCAAACCCGCCAAATAAGGACAGCTGCGCCGGTGGGACGGGGGGGGAAAGCGGGCAGAAGCTACGGTGATCTTCGGAGGACCCGCGCCCTCCCAGGTGGGCTCTCTCATGTTACCTGCCCCCCACCCCACCACAATTCCTGTATTACTGCCAAACGGCTGAATTCAAAGTGCAATGCCCTCTGTAAACGCTAATGCTCTCCTTCCTGGTGCACAGGAAATCTATACACCGTTTCCTGTGGACCTGGGGGTGGACAGATGGTGCTTCTGACATGGTGACTTGTTTTGCTTTTCTCCCTCTGTTGGAATATCTTCGGTGTCAGGGCAGGTCACCCTTACTGCACTTTCGTAATCTCTAAATCTCAGGTGCAGTTTTTTTTAGGAACAGGAATAAGTGTGGCCTCTCAATTGACACTTGTATTACTAACCTGTCAGGTTTATATTTTAGAATCTAAATTTGAAGTTCCTTAAGGAGACTATTTCAAATAAAAGCTCAACCGTGCAAATCTTTGATGTTGAAAGCTTTTCTGAAAACAAGCAATAGCTCCAACTTTAGGTTTGAAGATTTTTCACCTACTTGACTGGAATCCTGTTTATAGATTATGTACATAAATACAATACACACACATATAAATACGCAAATACATATAAACATACATACACACACATATACATACACACATGCTTGTGTCCAGGAACCCACCGTATGTTAGTGTTTAGGCAGCTGTAGAACACTTGTGCCCTCTAGTGGCGATGTTTTGGAGCTGCAGACAGCAGCAGCAAAAAAAAAAAAAAAAAGTCAAATGCAGTCTTTGTAATTGAACAGGTGACAGTAGCATCGAAAAGAACAAAACAGCAGAAAGCAAAAATCTAATTAACCAACATTCCAGTAAGCCCCGTTGAATAGTATTAACGCTTCAAATAACACATGGCTATCAAATTAAATGTATACCATATGATAATATATGATATATTCATTTTTGCATGAATTTTTTAAAATGTATTTACAAACCTGACTTTATAAACCATAGTCTGTTGTTTTGCATCGAAACAAACAGGGTATAGACGTGTTTTTTTTACAGATCTGGAGAGAAGCCTGTGCGACTGTTTCTAATAATAGTGCTGAGGCAGGTTGTGTCCGTGGCCTAAAGGACTGAAGCGGCAGTTAAACGTGCATGCCCCTTAAGCTCTCTGAAAGATTTGCGTGATGTCAGGGGAGGCCAATCCAATCAATAAAAGGTGAGAATGTCTGCACATCATGTGACTGAGTAGCCCGTGGGGTGCAGCCCGTAGACCGATGGAGAAATAATATCATTTTTAAATAATATACATAAATAAAATAAATATAGATGTTGTTTGTTATATTATCTTAATTAGACTTATGTTTTGTTTGGGTTAGCACACCACTACAGTGTGGACATTGTAGTGTGCACCTAAACAGCGTAAGTCAAGAAAAACCACAGATTAAAGGCAAGTATTTTGTAAAAAATCAACATGCAAGCGGTCCATCTTAGGTACGGCCTCTCGGTCAAGTGCTGCTGGATTTCCCTCCATCTGAACGCCTAATTGTATAATTGGATCAATTACAGGGCTAAACGAACTCAAGCAAAAACACGTTCTCCAGGTTCTCCGAATTTCCTCATTAAAAAAAAAAAAAAAACCCCTTGGCCAAACCGTTCGGCCACGTGACTCCGGGACAAAAGGCTTTTTGCGCTCGTCCAGGTCTGGGATAGCTACCCGCTCCGCGCTGCCAGGATTAAGGGATCATGCTATTATTACAAAGTAGTGCTAAAAGGGTTCAGCGCTCCGCGGTAAAGGCTACAGTCGCTGTCCAGCACCAGGGTTCTGAAAAGCAGCAGATGCCGGACAGCCTAGATCATTCAATCAAGTGTTGTGCCACGGTATTGGCAAGGTATTTGCTCTCGATCAATTTATTTTATTTAATCAATCAAGTAAATATGTAGCTGAATAATCAATACTACCAACAGGGAGAACCTATTTGAGTCCATTGTACCTTGTGTTAGCTTTAATTTAATTTTTTTTTTTTTCACCAGCCTATGTTGCATAGCTGTTAGCCATTTTGTGCTGTAACGTTCAAATCAGTTAGGGCAAAGAGGGAGGCCAAACAAATGAACTTGAAAGATGATCAAATGGACAGGCTGGTAGTCAGATTTGAGATTTTGCCAAAATGCCACAGAAGCCCCTTCTCACTCTAAGCCCAGGAGAGCCACAGGGTCACTGGCTTTTGTTTGCGCCTTAAAACCCAAGAACCAGTTCAGATTCCAGAAACCACGCGAGGAGAATTAACTTCATAATCAGCTGCATTCATTGACATACAATATAATTAGGACAGTACATTCAATTTGAACCTCTCCAACAACCTCGGAAAACTGAGGACCAGAGGCCCACTCCTTTCAGTCAACATGGTCGGACGTCTACAGATCTTTAAACTGAGATTAGGACCTTGGCTAAATGCCTAATCCAGGAGATTACTTATATTATAGCACAATGGACTCATGACCATTGCAGGCTTTCTAGTGCAATAGGTATGGATTATCACAGACCATTTTCTATGGACTTTTCAATGACAGATTTGTCAGACTAGAAACAAGCAACAAAATTAAAAAATATGTGATACTTATAGTTTATGAAAAAGAAAGGTTTAATGAGCATTATAAATCCGTGTCTCGCACATTTACACATAAACAAAATCCATTCAACACGCAATGAAGTGATTAATGATATCACAGAAAATATTAAACTAATACACATAAAATAATAAAAACATCAATCCAACCTAAATTTGTGAATCTGATCTAACCACATCTGTGAATGAATATGTTTGGCTAGGCTTTGAAATTTGCACCACTCTACGTTTGTTTTAATGAAAATTAAATTGTTTTTCTTTGTGATCGAGTTTGAGTAACTCGTGCATCAGAATCTACATGAAGAACAGCCAATCGGAAGGCAGAAGAAACACATTCAGTAAAAAAAAAAAACAGGAATTTATAAATCACAGCAAAACGGTGGCACTTAGAACAGTGCAGTCAACCCTGTCGACAAATCATCTCTCCACCTCCCGGAAAGGAGAGGAGGTCATGCTATTATCAGCATCTCACAGTAACTGGGAGTGTCACGCAAAACCACAAACATCAGCATCATCAGCATCAGCATCATTGTACAACTATCACAAAGCCCATGTGTCGTCATATGGTATATATGGTAATATTCAAGGTTTTGTATATTTAACAGTGTCACTGCGAAATTGTCACTGAAATTGAAACATTTGAATTGAATTATTATTAGGTATACACATTTCTGTTACTTGCAAAATAATCCATAAATTAATTTTAAATAAAAGTGACTTTACTACTACTACGAATAATAATAATAAGGCAATAATATGCTTGAATGATAAAAGTGGTTGAATAGCAAAATTAATAGTTTTTAATTATTAATTTCTCGTGGCGAGTTAAGTTACCCTGAGCAACAGAATAATTATGACTCCAGTATACTGGAAACGAGACACTTAAACCAAAATCCCAAACCCTTACAATGCCCCTGCCGACTGGCAAGTACTTTAGAAGAGCTGGAACTGAGATTGGGACCTGGATCTGTCTCTCTGAGCTAACGCAGGTACTCACACCTGGAGCTGTGTCTCACAGGTACCCACACCTGGAGCTGTGTCTCACAGGTACTCACACCTGGAAATATCGCTCAGAGCTAACACAGGTACTCAGACCTGGAACCATCACTGAGAGCTAACATAGGTGCTCAGACCTGAAACCATCACTCAGAGTTAACACAGGTATTCACACCTGAAGCTGTGTCTCAGAGACCTGGAACCATCGCTCAGAGCTACCGCAGGTACTCAGACCTGAAACCATCACTGAGAGCTAACATAGGTACTCAGACCTGAAACCATCACTCAGAGATAACACAGGTATTCACACCTGAAGCTGTGTCTCAGAGACCTGGAACCATCGCTCAGAGCTAACGCAGGTACTCAGACCTGAAACCACCACTCAGAGCTAGCACAGGTACACTGACCTGGAGCAGTCTGTTATGAGCTAACACAGGTACTCAGCTGCGTCTCAGAGACCTGGAACCAAAGCTCAGAGCTAACACAGGTACTCAGACCTGAAACCATCGCTCAGAGCTAGCACAGGTATTCACACCTGAGGCAGTCTGTTAAGAGCTAACACAGGTACTCAGACCTGGAGCTGTCGCTCTTGTAGGTCATCTGGGAGTCAATGCTGGACCTGGAGAACAGCAGCATTCTCTCCGACTCCTGAGTCTGCCTCCGCGTCCACAGGTCATTGCCCGCATTTCCCATGGTCCTCTGCTTCAGAGACAGAGTCTCGAATTTGACGTAGGTGTCCTGGTCGTGGTTGGCGGGGCTGCCGCCCTTCTGGCAGCAGAGGCAGATGATCTTGTACAGCAGGAAGCCAATAAGGGGCAAGACCAGGGTGCAGGCCAGGCCGCTGATGACCAGGAGCGCCACATTGGGCCGCTGCTCCCCTTCCAAGGTGGAGAAGGTGACGCACTGGTCCTTGCGCGACTGCCCCCCTCTGGCGATCAGGCAGGCCATGTACTTCCTCCCGGACTTCAGCCCGGTGAGGACCAGCCTCCCGGAGGCAGCCGGGACGGTGGCCGTCTGCTTGTCCTTCTCCTGGTAGGGGGAGTACACCACGGTCAGCTGGGCGTCGCCCCACGCCTTGTCCGCGGCCCACAGCAGCGCCACGCTCTCCGCCGTCTCCTCCGTCGCCCGGATGCCCCGGATGGCGGCCTTGGCGGGTCCCTCCGCCGTGGCGTTCCTCCCGCTGTCTGCCGCCACCGGCCTCCGGCCCGTGCGGCTCGGTTGTGGCCGGCCCGTCGGCACCCCCTGCTGGCCCTGCTTGGTGGGGACCGGTGGCAGGGTGGGGGTGGGGGTGGCCGCCGCCGGCGTCGCCGTGCTGGGGGGCGGCGCGGTCGCCGTTGCCGTTGCCGTTGCCGTTGCTGTGGCGACGGCGGTCACCAGGACGGAGTCGGTTGACGACTGGCTGGCCGCGGCGGATTGGCTGGATTCCTTCAGCTGGGGCGGGGTGGTGGAGCCCAAGCCCATGACCAACAGGGTGATGGACGCCTCGGATGTTCCCGCCACGTTTTTGGCTTTGCAGCGGTACCGCCCCGCGTCTCGGAACAGGACCCCGTTAAGACTGATGATGGACCACCGCCTGCCCTCTCCAGGGGTCTCCTCCACCACTTTGGGGAAAATTTATTTTTTTTAAATTTAAAAACAAGAAACAAAAAAAAAAAAAAGAAAAAGAAATGTGACACCCGTGGGCAGCTTGTGATTGGCTGACAAGGTGAGGACACACAGACTGGCTCTCCAGTGGACCTACAGCAGTAAACATATGGGACGGGAACTATGTCCGAGCTTTTAAACGCATCTGATAATCAATAAAGCTTTACTGATTACTGACTAGGCTCACTTAAAGGGATGTGCAGGATTACGTATGTAAGGACAAAGGACTGGGGCCGTTTCACAAAAAGAACGCCATTCACCAGATGTTTCTGTATACAGTACTCCACACGTTAAAGGGATTTCTAACGCAATTCAAAGTCTCGCTGAGTTTCAGCAAGGCCATGCAGAGACATTTTGAGGGGCAGGTGCTCAAAGTAAAGAAAGGGACACATCAACCTATAGGAACTGTTTTACAACCCCCCAGTTATGGTAAAGAATATATTTGACCAAAATAAATAAATGAAAATGAATGATGGCAACAATAACAATACCCATATGTTACTATTTGTATCAAATCAAAGGGGCACATTGGTCACTTGGGGCAAAAGGGGCAGGTACTCAGGTACCGAGAGCCCCCCCCCTCTCTCCACATGTCTGGGTGAAAGTGATCCAAAACAGAACCCAAAGGGGTGCTTTGACCCCCCCCCCCCCCGCCCCATCTCCTTCAAGGCTTTCAGTGTGAACCCCCCCCCATGACTTTCTGTGTGAGACTCCGACCCCCCCCCCACTCCCCCTTTTCCTAATGGCAGTACCTGTGCCGTTGATGGGCGGGCCGTCGATCTTGGTCCAGGCGAGGGTCGGGGTGGGGTAGCCGGTGGCGTCGCAGCGCAGCAGGACGTTGCTGCCCAGGTCGGAGGTGACCTTGGTGGCGGAGGTCATGACCGTGGGCTTGAGGCACTGGTCCAGCTCGGCCAGCTGGAAGGGCACGCCCGCGAGGTTCTCCGGCCCGCTGCAGACCAGCAGCTGGTCCAGGAGCACCACCGACGGCTCCGCCATCTTGGACAGCTCCATCAGCTTGGAGATCCGACAGTCGCAGAACCAGGGGTTGTCCTGAACGCCTGGGAGGTGGGCGGGTCAACGGTCATACATTAACCATGAAGCGATGAAGACAGCAGCCAATGAGAGGGCATCAAATCTTAGATCTCCCTCATCAACTGACTTTCTTCCAACAAATTCAAATGAACGAACTTGCCCTCCGACCAAAAAAGACGTGAAAACTGGACGTTAAAATTGACATAGAAGGAACTGCATAATTTGTTTTTTTACAGAGGTGTGTCTTCTGAAAATTACCCATGGAATTCTTTTTTTTTTTTCCCAATATTTCCGTTGACAGCATAGATGTGTAGCCACTGCTGTGTTGAAACTATTGTCACAAGTAGCACGTTTAGCCTTTTCTGGGGTTTTTTAAGTCAAGGGCCCAAGGGTCAAACCCAATAAACCTGCCAATCTCTTAATGTTTACATAACATTTAAGTGTCAAAATAATACATTATTTCCAGTCCTCTTGACATAATGCTAGCACGTACATTTACTGCTTTTGGAGAAAAGTCCTACTTACCAAAACACACTTGTTGTCAGTTGCAAAGACATCAAAATGTTGTTTTTGTCTTGTTTGTTTATTTGTTTGTTTTAGCTCGATGCACCGGGTACTTCATCATCCTCTTAAAATGTCTCCTTGACATTACTGAAGTTCATGAAAAAGCAATGACAGATTGGAGAGATGCCGCATGTAGGCTACGATTAATCCGTTTCAGGAGCGACTGTGTCTACTTCTGCCATCTATACCGACTTTCCCACTCGGTTTCTTTTTCCACCCGTAGACCTAACAGTTTTAAAGAACACTTTAAATGGACACACCTTGCAACCGTAGGAAACGTTGTCTTTTGTTTAATCTTTTTCGGTTTAAAGCGCCCAACAGTTTGTTTGCCAATTTTCCACATAAAACGATAGGCCTAGGTGAACGTGAACTGAGGTATACTGCTATACGTCACCACGTAGCCTAACCTGTGGATTGGCGGACAGTCCATTGGGAGAAAGAGAGGGGGGCGTATGGTAATACAGTATCTTAAATAATATATTGTAATGACTAAAAATATTTTGGAAAACATTTCCCCCCTAGAAGATTTTATTTTAATTTTACGTAACCTCAGCTACTGGTTGTCACTTTCAATTGTAATTTATGTGTGTGACTACGGAAATTTCATTTCTGGACATGAGATGTGCGCACGTAAATGAAATATCTCGACTACGTCAAAAAAGAAAGATTTCTGTTCTTTTCATGATAGACCTGTTACTTTTCCCAGAAAAATAAGCAATTTGTAAAAAGCCTTCCTTGCTTAGCAGTGTTTTGTATTAGCCTGTGTTATATTTTAAAGGAAATGTTGCCTATCTCTTTTTTTTTTTAAGTCACACAGATTGCTGCCACATTTGCGTGCTGTAACTGGAGCAGCCGATGAAGACGCTAATCAGTTTGAAATGCAAGAAAGATCAGCGCTTCGTCTACACCTTTGGCACGAGGCCTGTCAGGGACTTGGCCTACAGCGTCACAAACGCAGGTGGCAGCAGATTCCTACTACAGCTAGGCAAATCCGGATAATCCAGCGCCCCAAGCAAGGAAGCCGTCCCACCACAACATGTAACCGAAAAAAACTACAGCAAAATAAATAAATAAAAACAAGACAAACAGAGGTGTTAGCTTAGGCTGGGGAGCTGAAAATATCGTGGAGTAGCGGGTTATGCGCATTAGTCATACGACAGCAATAAAGATGCCGTTTCTCTGTCTCCATTCCAAATCTCCAGATCTCCGGATTTCATTTTGGAATTACGATTTCACTACCCAGTGGGCTATTTAAAGCAGAATCAATTTCCAGGTGGCAGTACTGCCATTGTACCCTTGAGCTAGGTGAACTAAAAAAATGAATCATTGGATTTACTCAAAATTATGGACAGTGGTTGCACACTGTATTAGTCTACTTAATCAGTTGAAATCATATAGGACTGCTCATCAGCCATTTTGTACTGGAAAGTTTTACAAGCTTTGTCCTCAGACTTTCTTTCTGCTGGTGTGATGATATTTTCTGTGCTGTGAAATGGGTGATGGCAGGCAAGGGCATAATTTATGAAGGGGACAGGGGAAAGGGGACCCAGCCCTAAATCCCCCCGTGCCCCCAACATTACAAAACAAGCCAAATAACCTCCCTCAAGATATAACATGATGATGAGAAAAATAATTTCATATAATAAAGATGGGGATTTCATGTTGTTATTGAGATATACGAACTGATCAGTAGTGAAGTATTTCCCACCCTTCTGCACAGCTGTTCTTTAAAAAAAAGTTCTTCGGGGGGGGGGGGGGGGGGGGGGTGTATGACCCTGGACCCCCCTAGAGTACTGCAGTTCTCAACCACCCCCAATATTCAAACTGAAGTTTCTCACCTGTCCTGTATGTTTCTCAGGTAGATCTAACAGGATTTCTACTACAGAAGTATTTGTCCACATCAAGTAGACAATGATTCCAATCGCAGATTATAATATCATCACTTCCCTGACAGGGAGAGCCTGGCCTCCTTTGAGGTCTGGGGTCTGAGGTTTTGCACCAGCTGGAAGTTGCAGTGGGGGGAAGGATTTCCCATGAGCCTCTGGGGCCTGGGCTAATCTGTGACCCCACCGCTTCTTCTTTTTTTTTTAGTGCCGAAATCCTCTGCTAATCTATTCAGAACAGGTTCCGCCATCAGTCCGCGAGCGCTCCGCCACGCCCCGTCCAGGAGAAATCTGTCAAGGAACCGCCGGAACCTGAGTGGAACCCATACCCATACCACTGTGCTGAATTATGACACACACACCCACACACACACATGCCCACGCACATGCGCACACGCACACGCACACGCACACACACCACACACACACAAAAATAAAATTCAGCCGGAACAGCAGCCCACACCTCCATCAGCTCATGTCTGACAACCTTAACCCAGAATGCAGCGGGAGTCCCACGCCCCTTGAAGAGCTACGTACCCAGCACCACCCTCTGCGAGTAGCTGGCGCTCCGGACCGCCCCGGAGAAGGGGGGCCATATGTCCATGAGGTCGGAGGGCAGGGTGGTCAGCTTGTTGCTGGAGAGGTCCAGGTAGGTGACGTTGCGCAGGTACGAGGCGGCCTCCGCGGGGACGCTGGTGAGCCGGTTGTTGTGCAGGTCCAGCGTGCGCAGGGACGGGGTCTCCCGCAGCGACTCCCAGGGGAAGAGCGACAGCACGTTCCCGTCGAGCCGGAGCTCGCGCAGGCCCTTCAGGTTGTAGAAGCTTCCGGCGTCCACGGTCGTCACCGAGTTGTAGGTGACCCACAGGTAGCGCAGCTCCGCCAGGTAGTAGAACGCCTCGGTGGGGATCCGGCGAATGGCCGTCTTCTCCACGCGCAGTTTGACGGTGTCCACCGGGACGTTTGTGGGGATGTCCGACATGTCCGGGTCATTGCACAGCACTGATCTGTTTGGGGGCAGGGTATTTTGGGGGGGGGGGGGGGGTGTTATAGGACGGGACGATGCCATGCATTGTTGACACAGGGTTAAGATTTTTTTTTCAACAAGAAAACGGGTGATCAAATCAGCACAATGACAAACTTCATTTATTATTGGCAAACAGCACAAATAAATTCAAAGGAAAAGTCCACCGGCTGATGTTGCAAGCTTGCACGCAGACTGGCTAAAGATTTAAGAACAAGACTTGGAAGAAGCCTGCTTAATTAAAAATTCGACATTAGCTAAAGACAAATGTGGTTTGTATCACCAACTGCTGCACTTTCTTTGTATGGATAACCAATACATCACGCTATGCTACATGGCATGACATTCACTTACCTGATGCCCTTATATAGAGCGACTTACATACCAAAGCACATAAGTGCATTAGATCGGTTTACAAGGCCTGCAGTTACTATAACGCCGCACAGGTAACGCCGTTTGAGCCAGACAACACAACAGGAAGCGCGAGAATCAACTGCGCTGTTGCGCATTCAGCTTTCCTGTCGATAAAAATCAACTGCCTAGTTAATGTGTGCGACATGAATAGTTAGGGGAATATTTAGTAGGTGACTGCTAAATCGGTTAATGACGAATGCCCCAGAAGAAAAGCGGTGATGTATCACCTGTTTATTTACCGTGCGGTTGGTTTTCCGGGTGATATTTTTGTTGCCAATATACTTGCAGGTCATTCTAAAAAGCCCAAAAGCCAATCAAATAAAATATAAATGAATTCACCCAGCACTGTAATCTAGTCATGCTTTTAAAATGTTTGAGCTTTTACAGAACGTTTGGCTTATATTGTTGTCATTAAGGCTTGTTTTGATTACTTCTAAACTTGAAGCATCAAGAATATGAAAATGAAATGTTTATGAGAACACCTGGGAAAAAAATACAGGCTAAACAAATGTTTGTTTACAATGAAAGCGTCTCATCCGGTTGTTAAAAAAATACGGATTATCACCAGCTATTTTTGACACAGCCACAAAACAGGTGTTGCTGTTTCTTCTAATATAATGTTGTTATGCCAGATTAGAGCTGGTGTGCTCTTAACGCAACATGGTCGTATGGTACTGTAAACACGTAGTCCGCGCGCGTACCGTGTCTGGTACCACCATAACTGCGACTACTGGTAACATAACGGGAAATGATTATATCACAATGTTAATCTATCCTAAATCCTGTCATCACAATCCATACAGTAGTAGCTAGTTCTGTGATCACGTTAAAACTATGGACAAAAGTACGTTTGAGAAACAAGGAAAAGACTCACAGTTAGAAGAAGACGTAATATTCAGTAAAAATATATATTTTTTTTTTTTTAAGTCAAAAAGAAGTAGCCTACCTGCTCCCCGTCCCGTCGCTCCGACTGTGTAAAACGCAGGTGCACTGCGAGGGGCAAAAGCAGTGTACTACGCGCAGACAGCACAGTAATACATAAAGAAGGCGATACATAATTCAGAGAACAGGCCGGTAACGACCGCAGTTCATCGGGAGCACAAAAGTATCATTAGAAAAAACAGAAGAATGCGTTATCCCGTACAAACAGAGTTCCGCCATGGAAGATGCAGCACAGATTAGCCGGGATTATGGAGTTGAGTGCTGGCAGGACATGCAGTGTTAGGAATTAACCCTTCGGCTCTCGGCACATTTACCAACACTAAAGCTAGAGCGATCGTGCACCTTGATGGGAGGAACAGAGATATGTCCACTAGGTGCCGCTATATACCTATATTACAATGGTATTCGCTCTAGCGTTGCAGAACCACAAGGTGGCGGGTTCATATTTATTCATTTTTCTACCTTGAAATCACCAAAAATTCTGAATCTTTTTCACAAGGCAGGCTTACTGAGTTAGTTGGACAGATGCACTGAGTAAAACTCGGAACCCTCCAAAATGTGGAACATGGACAAAACTAAAAAAAGAGTTGTTCCGGGTTTTACTCAGCGCAGTTATCCAGCTCAGCAATCCTGCTTCATGAAATACCCCGTGGGTGATGTCAACTAAGTCTTGAGTAGCAACGAAACAATCCTTGTAATTTTACCAATTACAAAGCAATGGCCACTGTAACGAAGTTACCTTTGAAATACTTTGTGTCAAAAACCAGGCACATTTTGAAACATCCACTGAACATCCTTGAGAGCATCAAAAGTGTCCACCATTAACAGTTATTTCACCTGCACAATTTTGGCACAAATCAGCATGCCAGCCATACCAAGACGGCCACAAGTTTCAAAACAATCAGCTGGATATACCTATGCCATCCCATCACTGTCCATTAGTGATGTAACGGCAATTCAATTCACTAAATTTCTCTGTTGCAGATAAGTCCTTCATTATCCATCTTCACAAAAATCTGTTTAAACCCAGGAAGGAAAAAAAAAAGTAAAATGCAGCCACTGCATAAGATTCATGCTGCAAAAATCCATGGAAACCAGCACACCTGCAAACAGCCATGAACACAGGTGAACACTTTCTGCTGAAAGGTCAAAGGGCAACCGTCTTACACGAGACCCTTTTCTGACCCCAGAGGTTACACGTCGCACCCCTACAACATTGTCACAGTTAATATTTTGTGCATTTGCAAATCTTAAATGGGACAGAGGGGCCTTTATTGATGTTGTGTTGTGTAACATTGAAGTCAGGAAACAGGTGGGAGCTCTGGAAGGTTTTTATTCTTGCTTTGACATGCAAAATGTAAAGAACTTAGCTTATCCAACCCAAAAAATAATATAAAGACAGTGACTCATTAAAAAGAGTACCACAGTAGTGCAGGTTACATGTCTTAACCCATTTATTTTCTAATAATCTTCTCTCATAACTGAAAGAGGTCTGTTGTCACAGTCAAATTACATTTTATTTGTATAGCTTGTTGTTTTTGCACACAGAGAGTCACAAAGATTCTCTGTGGGGAACTGGAGGGAGTACAGGGAGGTGCAGTCCGATCACATTCCCTCTAGACTGGGCTGTTTGTGGATCTCAGCCCCCTGGTAGCCCATCTGCCAGGCCCATATTCATGCTCAAGATCACCAAACCTGCTCGGACGGCTTTCTGAATATGGACCAGGGCTGTCATCCATCTTCATAAATTGATGCTGCAAAGGATTTTAAGGAACAACGGGTCTTAGAAGTGAGATCAAAGAATTATGACTTGCATTTGGCTGAGATGTACATTAACAGCATTCAGTGAAACTGAATTAGCCTATTTCTATTGGCCTTGTGCACCACTGTCAATACGTTTTGTCAGCACATAACTATAGATGTCTTATTATGACCAAATGTCAAGGACTTAAGCACAATTTATTTTGCAACAATTCAAGTCACATGATTTCTCTCCTCACCACTTTTCTCCATCGCAGTCCAGGAGTGGTGACCCGACTTCTTATTGCCACGGCAAACACCAAAGAGGGCGCGAAATCGAATCTCCACAACCGCTTTCTGCCCATGCTCGGTGGTGTGCCTCCTGTGTGCGTGGAAGGGACAGACAGTGTGGAAACTTGGGTTCAGCATCTGTACAGTAACGACCATGGCTATGGACTGCTCTAATATAGCCCGACTTACCACGCCTATCGTAGCTGACCTCCGCTACCCTTCTCGACTGTGGACCCCAGTGCCCTGGTAGCCCTGCTGGAAAAACTCATGAGCCCATATTCATTAGAGTCATCTGACCTGGGACCAGTTTTAGCCCATTTACCTTTCACCCCCATCAATGGCTGAGGTTATGGGATGAGTTTAGGATAATTTTTGGATAATTTTTTTTTATCTCCTAAAACCCCACACACGCACATGCGCACCGATAATACTCACCAATTGCATTGACAGCATTCGCAGAACATTTAAAAAAGGAAGGCTATTTCTATTGGGTCTATGTGTCTCATGCCAATACGTGCAGTCAGCACATAACCAAACATCAGAAGATTCTCAAAACCCTTTTCCCTTTTTTTTTTCGCAACAAAGGAAGGCCAGACCCATGACAACCTCACCACACCATCTTCTGGCGTTTCCCGCGCTCTCCGCCTCCCCGAAACCCTACAGGCTGCTGTTGCTGCCCGGAGTGGAGGCGGACTTCTTGCCCCGGCATCCCGAGAAGCGGGTCCGCAGCCACTTCAGGAAGCCCCTCTTTTTGGGGGGCCCCTCGGGGGCGGCCAGAGCGCTGCCGCTGTCCTCAGTGCTGCTCTCCTCGGACTCGAAGGCTGAACTGCTGCTCGAGGCCTCCGGGCTTTGCTGCTGTAGTGGGTACAAAAATTCTTGTAATTTGACAACAAATGTATATAACCCCCCACTAGCAGTATCCACGTCACCTTTGCATTATGGGACAACATTTAAGACGAGCTCTATTCATCTCTTTCACAGGACCACCAGGCATTTTCCAGACTTACCTCCGTCGTCACGGGGTTTTGGGCCGGCTGGCCTCCGCGGGCGGCAGAGCTGGGACCCTCCGGGGGGTCTACGTTGACCTGAGAGGCCGCAGGCTGCCTCTTGCGCCGGCGTGAGAAGAGGCGCGAGAAGAACGAGAGCAGCGACCGTCTCACGGAGCGCCTCCTCTTCTCCTTCTCCGCTACCCTTCTCGACTGTGGACCCCAGTGCCCTGGTAGCCCTGCTGGAAAAACTCATGAGCCCATATTCATTAGAGTCATCTGACCTGGGACCAGTTTTAGCCCATTTACCTTTCACCCCCATCAATGGCTGAGGTTATGGGATGAGTTTAGGATAATTTTTGGATAATTTTTTTTTATCTCCTAAAACCCCACACACGCACATGCGCACCGATAATACTCACCAATTGCATTGACAGCATTCGCAGAACATTTAAAAAAGGAAGGCTATTTCTATTGGGTCTATGTGTCTCATGCCAATACGTGCAGTCAGCACATAACCAAACATCAGAAGATTCTCAAAACCCTTTTCCCTTTTTTTTTTCGCAACAAAGGAAGGCCAGACCCATGACAACCTCACCACACCATCTTCTGGCGTTTCCCGCGCTCTCCGCCTCCCCGAAACCCTACAGGCTGCTGTTGCTGCCCGGAGTGGAGGCGGACTTCTTGCCCCGGCATCCCGAGAAGCGGGTCCGCAGCCACTTCAGGAAGCCCCTCTTTTTGGGGGGCCCCTCGGGGGCGGCCAGAGCGCTGCCGCTGTCCTCAGTGCTGCTCTCCTCGGACTCGAAGGCTGAACTGCTGCTCGAGGCCTCCGGGCTTTGCTGCTGTAGTGGGTACAAAAATTCTTGTAATTTGACAACAAATGTATATAACCCCCCACTAGCAGTATCCACGTCACCTTTGCATTATGGGACAACATTTAAGACGAGCTCTATTCATCTCTTTCACAGGACCACCAGGCATTTTCCAGACTTACCTCCGTCGTCACGGGGTTTTGGGCCGGCTGGCCTCCGCGGGCGGCAGAGCTGGGACCCTCCGGGGGGTCTACGTTGACCTGAGAGGCCGCAGGCTGCCTCTTGCGCCGGCGTGAGAAGAGGCGCGAGAAGAACGAGAGCAGCGACCGTCTCACGGAGCGCCTCCTCTTCTCCTTCGGGACCTCGAGGTCGCTCTCCTCAGAGGAGGAGTCGCAGTTCCACGCGCGGTCCTGGGGCGGACACACGCCCGCCTCCCTGTACGCCTGCAGCGAGGACTGCGCGCGGGGCTTTGCGCGCCCGCTGAGGTGTTTCAGGGTCATGAAAGGGTGCCTCGGGGCCGACCCTCTGCTCCGGCTCGAGGACCAGCATCCGGTCAAGCAGGTCCACCAGGCTCCTGCGGTCAGCCAGCTCTGCAAAATCCTGCTCTTCTGAGCCGTGTTCTAGTTCCTCCATGTTTTGCAGTAGGTCCAGGTTGGCTGGCGCATACCCCCTCAAGCTCTGGGTCCCCGAGAACAGCTGCCTCCCATTGTATGGCTTCAGCTGCCAGCCATATACCCCCTTGCTGGTTTCCACCCAATCAAAAAACGTCTTTGTTTTGATGCCCGAGCTCAGCATTGCGGCAGAGGGCATTCCCCGGGTGCCAAAGATGCTGTGGGCCAGCTCCAGCTCACACAGCGAGGGGAACACCATGCGGCCAATTGCCATTTCCCCCATCACGCAGCCCAGAGACCACATGTCGATCTTCGGGTTGCACGGACAGGCCAGGAGGACCTCGGGAGCTCGAACAAATCTGGAACGAGGCAACAATTGCACAGGTAAAAAACTAAGTGATTAATTAAGTGCAACGGCTAATATAGAACGATGTTAATTTGCATTGAGACTTTGTAGCGTAACCTGTAGCAATAATTTGGAATCTAGGACAGGGTATCCTATAGCTTCTTGCTAATTCTGTCATGAAGGTTTTGTTTCCTAGCCAGTGATACTGGGCCAGTGAAACTTAAAAAACGTATACTGGCCTACAATGTAGCCACCAGTCAACCATTCAATCTGATGTTGGGAAAAGTGTCTGCTAACCTGGGCTGAATGTATGGCGTCCACATTTTAACCAGCTCGTTTGCGGTCATGGCGGAGCCAAAGTCAGCCAGCTTCACTCGGAAAGGCTGGCGGCCATGGTTAACGAGCAGGATGTTCTCCTGCTTGATGTCAGTATGGACGATCCCCATGTCCTCCAGTTTGGCCAGCGCAATGAGCAGCTGCAGAACAATCGTCCGGACGTCCCGGATTTCAAACCTTTTCAGCGCGTTTGTCTTCTGATAATTATTCAGGTTCTGTTCCAGTGCCTCTTCCACTATGTAAAAGAAAAAATCGTCCGAAAAACCTTCATAGAAGCGTACAATGTGGTGGTTGTACGCGTTATGGGCCGTGAGAGCAGATAGAAGTCGTGCTTCTCGGATGGCCATCCGACTGTTCACGTGGAACAGTCTCTTCACTGCAACGATTTTCTTGTCGCTTTGCCGCTCGTAAGTCGCGACCGTGCCGAACATTCCATAGCCTAAATCGTCCGTGTAGTCGTACTGTTCGGATTCAGAAGATATCATGTTGAACGCTTGGTTCTTTCGCTGAATACGTAAGACCTTGTACAACCTTAGTATGGCGAAGAACTGACTTTACTTGTTTGGTGTGGAAATTTATATATGATATATCTAAACTTTGATGACGTAACAGAGGGTCAGAAATATACTACTTTGACGTCACAAGCTGGTGATCATAAATGTGCATGGTAGTAGCCTACACAGTGGAAGGTATGAATGGGCTACATCTTATCGGAATCATTTTGAAAAACGTCATTCATAAATGGATCTTGATGAAAACAAAAACTATGGACCACTTCATGCCCCCTAGGTTTATCAAACCCAGAATATAAATTACATTGAAATGGTTTCATCTGAATATCAAGTAAGTCAAATCAGTTTAGATGTTCTCAACTATGAATTGTGCCTGGGATTAAAGTGCCACGATAGACTAAATGTTGATAGGCTATATAGGCTACCGATTAGCTACCTACTGTCAGAAAATTACGTTGGCAAAGTGTACCATTTTAAAGTAATTATAGGCAACTGATGAAATTAAATGAACACAATCCCCGACGCTTCGATAATTGATTTTTTCATAGTGATCGGTAAGTGATCTTAATTAAACGAATCCAGTTTTGTTTAAAATACGATCGTTTGCATAAACACTGGAGATTCACACAGCTTTCTAGTGTTCAGCAAATAGCGACTGATTTTCGTAAATCTCTACCCCGGCCCTAAACTTGCTACTGCGGTCAATCTATCTGCTCTTTGAAAAAAACTATGTGTATTTCAGGTAAATTGGTTGTATCAATTGTCTTATTTGTTGTTTTACTTCATTTGTTATGAGTGTGAATCATTGGCGTTGCATCTCCGACTGCAAACCGAATTTCCCCATAGTGGGACAATAAAGATATATGGAATATGGAATCTGTTTAGCGTCTTTCCAGCTTTACTACTGGTCTGATCTGTAATGTGTTGGAAATATTCATATCAAGCAAAATGTGTACCCACAATGAGTCATCTTTAAGATCACGCGCGCGTTCATGTGTCTGATGTCTGTGGCGCGCAATGGGTGTATTCTGCTTTCGCTGTGTGAAATAACAGTCGGACTCCAAGCTCCTCCTCTCGTTACGTCAGATCACACAGCATTACAGCTGAACAGCTTGTGGGGTATGCTGTCAGGAAGGCTATCTTTAGGATCTGTTTTAAGCCTTCACCGAAGCCTGACCGAAGCGGACCCTGACACCCCGGAACAACTCAAATAAAAATGTCTGCCTTGGGTCCAACTGTCAGTGACAGACCAGTACTGCATCGACGTGATTTTGAAGAATTGGAGAACCGCCGGAGAAGATTTCACTCACATCATGCGGTGAAGCGCGATGTAGAGCCAGCTAGGCAGGTAGGCTTCTATACGCCAGAAATGCTAGCTGCCGGGCGATAATAGAGTCATTAACAATCAATGCAAACAAAGTCGATTTAATCCGTTTAAATAATTCTGTTTTGTCGCGGGGTAGATAGTAAGTTTGTGGGAATGGTAACGCATCTTACTTGTTTACTTCAGTCACTTAACACTATACCTAACTAGCAAGCAATGGGCTATTCTGTTTTTCATATTGCAATCTTCGGACCAATAGCAGATTTCCAAAGCACACATGCAGGTCATGTTTCCTGTGAACACATTCCAGGGATAATGCATTCTAATAGTAAGTAACACTTCAAGTGATAATGTATCTAGCCTGTACTTTCTGTTTTTCCACGCGCTAAAACGGCTGATTTATGTAAAACAAGTAAGAGCATTTAGCGCTGTACAGAGATCATTGAGTGTTTGGCAACGGGACGACGGTTTGCGTAATAAAACGATAAACCAAAGCGCGATAGCGCGTTAGCGAGTTATATGGGCAGAACACTGCGGAACGTTTCGAAGTGGTGTTGATGGCAGGTGAAATTAATGCAAGAGCTGAGAGCTATGTTGCCAGGCCCGTGTTAAAATTCCCTCAACTCTGTCCAATTCCCCTTGATTTGAGTGTTTTCACAAATTTTCTTACATGTCCTACATAGCCTACCCAAGACGTGACAATAAATTATCATAATGAATGTAGGGCAACGTATTTGCTGCATTTAAATGTTATCTCTCGCTCGATACTGGTTTAATCTATCTGCAAATAACAATACCCAAACAATATGTTACACAGAAATTATAATTTTTAGAATGCCAGGGCATTACTGACAGCATTTAAACATTTTTGGGGCACAACCAATGTTTTATGACGCCATGAAGTCAAAACAAGCCTATAATAATTTTGATTTGTTCTTGAACACTCACCTCTGGTTATCTCCTGGACACAAAAAAGCAGGGGATAGCATGTCACCAAGCGTCAAAGAGAGACAGCCAGATCAGTGGGTATTCTGTCCATAAGAACTACACAATTAGGCAGGAGTAGGGAACTATTCATTTCTGAATTTGAATCAATTGGATTTTCCAACCCTGGTCACAAACAAACTGTTACACTCACAGATTAAATAGGCCTATATCTGCTGCAGATATTACTAGTAGGCCTAATGCCTATAGGTAGCGAAGAAAATAGCCAAATCCATTTTTTTAAATGTCACATGACACGCACTGTTATATACAGCACTTCCTCGCTCTTATTTTTGAAGCAGGTTTGACATTTATTCTGGAATTTACCATGCTGGTTTGAATAACTTGGAAGGAATTTGTGCAGTCACTTTCTCACTCAGGTGATAAATAGACAGGTGAGTTAGCTTCTGAGACTTGCTAGACCTCAGAACTATGTTCAGCAAGTCCATTTACAAACTATTTCTGTCCTGTAAATTTTCCACCATCTTTGACAGCGAGCAACACACACACACACACACACACTCACACTCTGTATATCCGACGCTGTTCATCCTCTTGAGGAGACTGGAGACTGAACAAGGAAATGGAAAGCACCTGTGTTTCACTTTGATGCCTTGGTGTTTGAGTTATGAGAATCACACTCTAGGGAATTCACTCATTGTTGGCATCATAAACGTCGCCACGCCAAAGTCTTGTGCTCAATAAAGAAACCCAACAAACTGTGTTGCATTTCCCCATCATCAAGATAAACCCCCGTATATTGGGGGATTTTCCCAAAACTTGGAAATGTTGGGCGAATGCTGAATTGAAGATGAAGTCCGTTACCATGTTGAGAACACACTGGATCATAGATTTTGCTTTCCATCAGCAGGCCAATTTATATGTTTATACCACTTGTCACTTCTAATGGTATGCTACATGGTAAGATAGGCTACTCAATATTTTATTTTTAGTTTTTTGTAAATCACAGTGCTTTCCCTATCTTCCAATTCTGTAAATATTTAGTTATACTTACTCGAAGGAAACTTAAGTTTAATCCATCCTAAACGTTGAGCCATTTCTGTAAAACATTTCTTTCGTCATAACGTGCTGTAAGCGACGCTTGAAACTCTATGTCTTCTGTCAGCAGGCTAATAAGCAAGCAGTGGCGTGGTACCAAAGCACAGCCTGGTTTTTGTTTTAGGCCAATTTAGCCTCTTCCCAAAATATTTCCTTAGATGTATGTCTCATTTCAATTATAAGTGCGTCGCTCCATTCAATGTCATTGTTTGTACGCACAAAGCAGTGCCCCCGTTTTTGCGACTGCCGGGCTAACCATTTCCTGTTCTCACAGGATGCGCTCAGGGAGGGCCCGTCTGGATCGGGCCCGCAGCCGCCCCCGGTGGACGACTGCGAGAAGCTGGGGACTCTGTTCGGCGAGCTGAACAAGTGCCTCCGGGGCGTCGGCTTCACGCAGGTGTACTTCGGGGAGAAGATCGTGGAGCCGGTCGTCGTGGTGTTCTTCTGGGTGATGCTGTGGTTCCTGGGAATCCAGGCACTGGGACTGGTCGGCGCGCTCTGCATCGTCATCATCTACATTCAGAAGTAATGTTCGGAGGCGAACGGCCGACACTTCGGGGGAAAGGCGTTCTCTCGGGACGGAGGACCGGGGGGGGGGGGGGGAAAGGGGGGGCGCTCTGTCTGTGGAATGCCGGCTTCCGTTGTGCGTTTCGGGGCTCCGGTGTCGCAGTCTTCAGGGAAGTGCATATCAGGCAGGCGTGACGTGGTGATGACGGAGCGACGGATGGGCGGAGCTGCCACCGATTTGAACCTGAACCATTGTTTTTCGGTGGATGGCAATGTCTTTTAATCGGTTCGTTCAAAAAAAGCAAATAATTGACAGCCGACTGCTGTACATATTTGGTCGACCCATGGAACTTCAGTCTCACGTCAACAGTGTGAAGTGCCAAGCTGAATGTTATTTATAATAAAATATATATGAGCGTTGGGTTTTGGTAGCTGGAGAGTAATTTATTTAAATGATTCAAATGGAAAAAATCATATATATATATATATCACATTTGGAAGATGGAATTCATATTTGTAAGTAGCATGGATTGTTCTATCATTAAATTGCACTTTGCAGTAGCAGGGCTGCTTTTACACTAAGTATCAAACCCCTTCGGCACGACCCTGCTTGTATGAAGATGTTTAAATTTTAAGTTTTGGGAGACTTAGTTATCATGCTGAAACTGCCGTGGCAATGGAAAATCCTGGCAGGTCCTCTCTCTTGGTTGAAGGTAACAAGGTTTTATCGTGGGGGGTGTTGTGCGAGAGTCTGCCTACTAGTACCAACCCTCTGGCCAGGGAGCAGTCTAACACAGGGGGCGGGGAAAGAGGTGGTGGAGCCTTAGTTCCAGACGTATGGTTGTAGGTGTTTGTGTCTCCGAGGCCTAGCCCCCCCTAAAATAGTTCTGGGGGGGGGGGGGGGGGGGGGGTATGGTCCCAAAAAAAAGTGGGGGAAAATTTTGTTTGTGGCCAAAAAAGTATAAAACTGTCATGACTTTAAACGTAAGTCCATGTCATTAGAATATTTAATGGGGCTATTACTGAATTAGGCACCCCTCCCCAAAAAAAGGGGGTAAAAGCTAAGGGAGCTAGAAGAGGGCTTGTCCTTGCGCATAGTTGCGCAGAATGGAGACACGAGCATGTTTAGGCTATCCGTTTTATATCATATTATTAATCTATGCTTTGTACACGCAATTCATATCTCTAGATCCACATCATCGGTTTCACATGGTAGGCCCTTTCTTGTTGTGTAATGGAGGGGGGAAAAAACTGTGGTTAGCTAGATTAGTGAGAGCGGATAGGATATGAAAGCTCTAATGACACAGAACGAAATCAAAACCACAATGAGGGGTAATGGCAGCCTTCTCTGATAAATGTTTGTCCTTCAGCAGACAATAGCTGAAGATGTACATGAAGGTTTCTATAATCAGCAGAGCATGCCTTGTTATAAACCTTCTGCATGCCGTGAAGCGGAAATGTTTTCAGAGCGAACTGGTTTTCGTATGGGAATGAGAAACTATTTCAGATATTTACCAGAAATAGAGACGCTCAGCCTGACCGTTTCTCACTCGCAATGGAGGTGACGGTGCACACTGCTATTTGTAGCTTTTGTGGTTGGGGCAGGAGCGTAAACACATCCTTTGTTATACATCTGCTGGCTTAGCGCTTTTCTTTAGAAGTCAACATTTGAATCGCACCTTGTTAAACCCGTCACAGTGACCCGAAAACGAGGCTAGCTTTTAGGCGCTCCACACCTCATCCCTGGTATGCGAAAGGAGGGCGTGTCAAGAGTTTAGGCTGCTGTATCTGCCCAAGTTTAATCTGGCGTTAATGTTTAACTGCTCTTCGAGCGCCCGCTCTTCGGTCGGACCCGAGGCAGACTTCTGACTTTCGTTCTAATCCCCCCCCCCCCGTATATATACGCACCGAGACCGAGACACTCCCCCTTCGCAGAGCGATGTCATATCTTATCGTGTTTTATGGTGTTCGGGTTTTTAGCGTGTCTGTTTCCAGACCCGGAATGTGAGCGAGCAAAGGAACGCCTCGGGGCGGTGTTCACCGCTGTACCCCCCCCCGGGGTGTCAGGGGACACCCGGCCGTTTGTTATTCAGCACGCGATTGATAAGTTACAGCGGTTTATTCCAGCTAACTCACCTCGCCCTGGCTACGTGGGTCTGTTCTTGTTGCTGACTTTGAGGCACGAAGAAATGCCAGCTAGGGCCCGGGGCTCTCAAACAGGATGGGATGAACACCTCTGAGCTAGCACACAGGAAGGCAGTCAAAATAGCCAGTGTTCTCCCCGTACAGAAATAAATCCACTTTCCCAGTACAGGCCATGGCTGCTATATCGTGGCTGTTATATGCCATGTTGCTGCGGAAGAACGCGCTGTGGATATGTACGTATAAAGTGAACAGGCTGTGTGGGGCTTGGAGGTGGAAGTGTAGTAAGCAGTGGACAATCCACAGTTGAGGCCAAAGTGTCTTCGTGGTGGGGCAGCCGTACCCGATCCACGTCACACAGCAACGGGACGGTTTGTGTTGGCCGGGGGGGGGGGGGCAACTGTGAGCCAGTAATCGGCAGCAAGATCAGAGGTTGTATTCACTTTCAGCTCCTGCATCTCTTCCACCCTCTAACTCCTATATCCCCCAGCTGTGCCCATAAAAATGGGACCAGACAGACTTGTCATATGGCCCCATCGGTGGCAAGTTGTAGCTAAGCTGCTTCGCTCTCTCACATGACCACTTAGGAACCGATGGGCCAGTTTTTATAAGCCAGGGGTGGGAAATTCTGGTAGGTCAGCAAGTCATAAGTTGGCAGGTTGCAGCAGTTTTGAGATTTAAAAAATGGCAGTTAGGAAGTTTAAGGTTTAGAATACAGAGCTTCCCCCCTGGTCTATACAGGTTATCTGAGGTTATTTTGTGGCTCAGCCTTTCATGTATGTAAGTATGTAAATGTGGTGGCATAGGAAGTGTGCAAAACTCCAGACGGTTAAGAGCCAAAATGGCTGACTTCCCCTATTCTCTGAGGTCCATAAGAGCTTTGCCTGAAACAAGGAACAGAGTACGCAGTCTGCTTCCAAAGTGTGTGAAAATGCATGGCTCAAGGTAAAAACCTCATATGGAAACTTTAATAAAAAAACTTTAATAGTTCACTTTGGTTTCACCCTAAACCTGGATTCAGTCACTTGTTCTCAACATTGGCTTCAAACATTGGGATTGCATTTTTTTTACTTCATGTCACTCAAACCGTGCGATTTAAAAAAAAAAAAAATAGAAAAAACATTACATTTAAATTTAAGCATAAGTCAATGTTAAGTTACGTTTTGACTAAATACAGCCCAAACTAAACTGATTTTGAGGGCATATTTCATTGTGCAAGAAAGCCTTGTTGGCCAAAGCATTCCATGGACTGTTCTAATCTCCTTCGGGTTCACGTCACCATATCAGAGAATCTTTCAAATGTAAACTGTCCTGTCTCCATGCTGCATTTTTTGTCATCTGGTTTTGTTTGAAGAAGAAATAATTTGATTGGAAATGGATCCTGTTTTAACATTTTATATTGCAAATGACTTTGAAAAAAAATACTGTATCCATATCTGCACAAATTAAAGAATAGTTAAATAAAGGTTATGTTTTTAAGAAATATTCTGAATTCCATTCTTTTGTCTTTCATGGGTAGATTTCAGATTCCTCTGAACTGGGAAAAATAAATCATTGTACACTACATGGCCAAAAGTATGTGGACATGTGACATCCAACATCTCATCCAAAATTATGGGCACTGATATGGAGTTAGTCCACCCTTTGCTGCTATAACAACTTCCACTCTTCTGGAAAGGCTTTATACTAGATGTTGGATGGGGTTGAGGTTAGGGCTCTGTGCATGTCAGTGAAGTGCTTCCACACCATTCTCGACAAAACCATTCCCATTCGCTGTGTGCCCGGGGGCATTGTCATGCTAAAACAGGAAAGGGCCTCCCCCAAACTGTTTGGGAAGCACAGAACCATCTAGAATGTGATTGTATGCTGTAGCATTAAGATTTGCTTTTAACTGGATCAAAGGGGCCTAGCCCAAGTCATGAAAAACAGCCCAAGACCAAGGGGTGTCCAGACACTTTTGGTCATATAGTGTATGTAACATACCTGCACATTGGATAGTCGCATAATAAAAGGACAGTTAATTTTTTCCTCCCCATTCAATTTTATTTGTGTCAGACTTCAACAACGAAAACCTCACAGAATGCTGAACTAAGCAAAAAAAAAAAAAAAAAAAAAAAAAAAACACTTTTCATCTTGAAGATGAGCCAAAGCAAAGTTTTCCTGAAGAAAACATCCAAGTACAGTACGTGTCTTTTCTCTGTGCGGTTGAGAAACTGGTTTTTTTTTTTTCAGAAAAGAAGGTTGTGATCCTTAAACGCGCCCTTTCGCGGTGGGAGCGCGCCTCTCTCGAAAAGCGCCCCGAAAAAAAGCAGGCTCACACCTGGGCGCCTCCGTCGTTCGGCCTTCCTCCTGCTCCGCCCCACCTCATGCAAATCACCCCCCGTTGTCACGGCTACTCACACAGGCCCAGCTGGATCGTGTCCCGCATTTGAATATACTATTCAAACAAAAAAAAACAAAGTTTAAAAAAAAGGTCTTGCATAAAATATCCAAGAATTGTTGAAAGATATGAAGCAAAGGGGCGGAGAGTTCACGTTACTACAGAGCTACACACGTCACACAGCCAGCACTTCTTTGGTCAACTGGTGCACAGTTTGGATGCATAGGTTGTGTCCCAGGGGAATTTGTCCTATGTTTAATAGCAGCCTCAAAAACAGCAGCGATCCTCTCTCACGAACTCACTCAGTAACTGATCTGGCTTCCTCTTCTAAAGCCTTAGACACTAGGGCATGGATACTCAAACCTGGCCCTCGAGGTCAGTAGTGCTGCTGGTTTTCCTTTTCTATCGGATAGTCAATTGATGGATTAATTAATTGATTGGCCAATAAATCTAACTCACTTGGTGTCCCAGGTGTAAATGAAGGGGAAGGAAAAAAAGCAGTGTAACTCTCCTCGAGGTCCAGATTTGAGTTTCCCCTGCACTAGAGGGTGACCAGACCAGCAAAGAAAAGGCTCCCGCAGTAACGGACTCTCACCACTAGAGGGAGGAGCCCAGCGCAGCCTGTTCAGTGGCTGCTCCAGTGTTGTTGCTGTTAATGTTTTATGAGTGCAGTCGCCCTAAAGAGATCAGAGGGAACGTCTGCACCGCCAAAGGCAGAACCACCGTGTGGCGCATCGCCGCACGCGCACTCTGGAGACACGCGCGGGGCCTGCATGCCTCACCCTAACGCCGCCGCATGGCGTCGCATGGCATGCAACAAGGTTACAATCAGGAATGCATCAAACGAAATGACAGCAGCAATCCGGTATGCGGGGGCGGGGGGGCGGGGATGCGCGAAGGAACTGCGGAAACGCATTGCCCAATGCTGAAACCGCAACGTGCTGCAACTGTGGACAGTAACGACAGGACCGGGGGGAGGGATGAAAATCGGAAAAATAAACAAGCAGAGTGCTGGGGAGGGAGAGGGGGAGAGAGAGAGAGAGAGAGAGTGAAAACGACAGAGGAAAGTGTTGATAAACACAAGAAAAAGTGCAGTGTCCAACATTAAACAAACGTCTCAGAATAAGCGTCTAAAACAGGCACGGTAGAAAGCACGCGCACACACAGGCAGAGACGGGTGAAGACGAGCAATGCGACGAAGAGCAAAGAACAAGGCGGCACACGCTCACACACACCCGCCAGTGTTCACAGGCGCTCGCCAGTTTCGCACCGCCCTTCCAAAATCGGTGAGAGACGGGGGCCCGAAAAGAAAGACTCGTGACTGACCATAACCACAACTATAAAACCAGCGGACCCTGCGGCCCTCCAGGACCAGGGCTGGGGACCCCAAAAGACCCTGCGGCCCTCCAGGACCAGGGCTGGGGACCGCAGGGCACCCTGCGGCTCTCCAGGACCAGGGCTGGGGACCCCAAAAGACCCTGCGGCTCTTCAGGACCAGGGCTGGGGACCACAAAAGACCCTGCGGCTCTCCAGGACCAGGGCTGGGGACCCAAGAAGACCCTGTCCGGGACCACGGTTGGGGACCCAAGAAGACCCTGCGGCTCACCAGAACCAGATTTGGGGACTCCTCGGTTAATATATTAAAACTCTGGAATGTTGATTTAAAAAAGCAAAATGCAGCCACTCAGCCTAACTCCTACTTTAACACCGTGCAAGTATTTACAGTGAACGTAATCCATGATAGCAAACTAGAGGGAACCGCGACAATGGCAAATATATCAGTCAATATCAGTCAAACAGATGTACTGTACGTTTCCCTGAATTAACTAAAGTATGAAGAATCAAAACTATGAGACAGAAGAGAGTTGTAATTCTGTACACTGTGTGTTAGCCTATCCCAGGAAGGCTCGCATCACCCCTACACACAAACAAACAAACACACACACACATAGCTGATCAGAGCACTTTGTCAATTGCACTTATCCTGTCTACACAGAAAATTATGTTCTGTTTATAGACAGCAAAGGCAGAATAAAGAGGACCCTACTGGCCCAAACTAAGGCCAAATCCAGCAAGAATGTAAAAAACATGAAAACTGTGTCCATCAGGAGTCTTCCGAGTCTAAGAATCGGACAGAACTGAAACTTTGACCCACCGGCCAATCGAAAGAGACATCTTCCACACGTCAGATTTTTTGGGGATCAGCATTATTTGCCCATTACATTCAAACACAGCTGTTAATATTATTAGTGTGTGGATTGAATTAAATGTATAATTCGCCCACCAACAAATCAGTACCAAATACAGCACAGAGAGCGGAGTGACTGGCTAGAATTAGCAGTCAAAACAGCCCTCAGTTCATAAAAATTACTCATAATGTTTAGCTTCTGATTAGCAGGTTGGTAAAAGTTTTGTCTAATAACACAAGACAAACGTTCGGGTCTGTATTTTGGATTAACCCCCCCCCCACCACCCTCCGGCACTATCTGTCCTGCTTGTCGGAGATGGAGGTTTCCGTGGTGACCTCGGAGGGCGTGTCCGCGAGGGGGTTGACGAAGCCGTCGCACTCGAAGTCGTCGCCGTGGGCGCTGACGAAGTCGTTCTCCCACTCCAGGGCATTGGAGTCCTCGGAGGCCGAGGCCGGGCAGCTGCCCCTCGTGCCCCGCCTCCCGGCCGCCGCCTTCAGGATGTCCTCCTCCGTCCGCGACCGCTCGGGAACCAGCACCGCCACCGACATGCCTGCGCAGCCCGGAGAGCACAGAACCAATCAGGGCTCAGAGATTTATAGATTCGGAGCACAGAACCAATCAGGGCTCAGAGATTTATAGAGTCAGAGAACACAACCAATCAGGACTCAGACAATATGGGGGCAGAGCAAAGAACCAATCAGGGCTCATAGAATATAGAGTCAGAGCACAGAACCAATCAAGGCTCAGAGAATATAGAGTCAGCGCACAGAACCAATCAGGGCTCAGAGAATATAGAGTCAGATAACAAAACCAATCAGGGCTCAGAGAATATATAGTTAGAGCACAGAACCAATCAGGGCTCAGAGAAATAGGGGCAGAGAACAAAACAAATCAGGGCTCAGAAAATACAGTTAGGAAATTTCAGAAAATTTCAAGTCCTTGCTTTATTTCTTTTCTAGATCCGAGGAAATCCAAAAATTCCTCAAGTCACCTGGGATTCCTCCTTAATGAAATGCAACCGTAAAGAAGACTGGTGCTTAAGGGTACATCTGAGGAAGCCGTGGCTTCAGGACCCAGTTCATTTAAACGACCTCAGCGTACTTACAAGGAAACAACTGTTCATCAGTTTCCCCTCCTGCATGAGGAAGTGGAAAAAAAAAAATCTGCCAGTACTTTCCAAACGCGACGTTCCCCCAATCCGCCCGTCCGCTCCACGCACCCCCGGTTTCCTGCCATTATGCCGCCCGCCAGAGCGACCGCGGACAGATTTTTGGGTAAGCCGCGGGGTTCCACCGACTC
The DNA here is from genome assembly GCF_013347855.1 of Anguilla anguilla. Taxonomy (NCBI): domain Eukaryota; kingdom Metazoa; phylum Chordata; class Actinopteri; order Anguilliformes; family Anguillidae; genus Anguilla; species Anguilla anguilla. The sequence goes on along the minus strand of NC_049205.1, from coordinate 6,212,393 downwards.
CCGAAAACGGAACAGAGTGGGGTTTTTTGGGGCGAACGCGAGCGCCGCAAAACACAAACCCATCGCATCGCGCGACAAAAGGACCTGGAACAAAAGCCAGCCGGGTCAGCAATTCCTGCTCTTTTTTTTTTTTTGCTGCACATTTGAAAAGCAAAAGGAAGGGTGGAAAAAAACGAGATTTTTAGATAACTGAACTGAGAAGAATCTGGGTAAATAAAAAATAATAATAATTAAAAAAAAAAAAATTAAAAAAAAAAAGCAAAACACTCACGCGTTTGAATGTCCTTCTTTAAAACCTCTTACATGGGTATACCGTTAATTTAGGCTGTTCTAAGAGGAGTGTGTTTGCTCTTTTTAACCGATCTGGCAAAGTGAAAGGATCCCGCTCAATGAGGAGCCCAGGTCTGCTTTCCTTTCCTCTTCAAAAAACGGAACAAAATGTCCTGCTACGCAGAACGTGCCTTTCCTACAGAGAAGCGCTCTTACCGAGGCTTCAGAAGACGCACGTCATGGACTCATATCTTCATATAATACATTCTCACTCAAAATAAATGCTGTGGATTTGATATTTGTCCCATCTTTCTTTTTTCAGCCAACAACTGAAGTGAAGTTTACCGCTTTTTTTTCCTAAACAAAAATGTTTTTTTTTTTGTCACAAGTTATACTTTTTAAAATTCTCTGCACTTTAGCAGTTAGCGTCCTGCAGGGAATCCACCAGTACCAAACCCAGAAACAGGGAGAGTGTGTGAGAGTGCATGTGTGTGAGTGTGTGTGCATGTGTGTGTGGGTGTGTAGGTGTGTGCGTGTGTGTGTGTGTGTAGGCTTTATCAGTGTAGTGTGTTATGCTCTACGCTTTACGTCCTTAGCATGGCTTTTGAGGTGCCTGCAAACAAGGTCATTGAGAGAAACTGAACTTCAGCACCTTTCAAACCAGGAAAATCTTTTATCTAGGAGCAGGGCCCTGAAATATGACCATTGCCAAATAATGCACATCAGAAATCCAGTTTAGCTAGTCATCAGAAACTCAGCCTGGCTTGTCGCTACGAGCAAGATTCCTCAGTGGTGTATTCATATATAACCTGCTGCACTGGTATTTTGTTTTCTTACTACTGATGAGATCGGCGCAAAAGAATGGGACGATAAGAGCAGTGTAAGAATGGCGGGCTGCGTTGTTTCAGTGCTCAGTTTCACGGTGAGCTTATGTTTCTGGGTTTCTACGAACACAGAGAGTTTAAGACGCCTCTCTGTTTGTGCTTTCCGTTATAGCTCATGAAGCAGCTCAACGCCCTGTTGGTCAGTGTTAAGTCTTTAACCCGAGGCCCAGAAAGTCTGCTTCTCTGTATTTGCACTTACGCCCAGACATGCAGGCTTCTGTGGACGCCAAGGAAAAGGCCTCGTTCATGCGTCAGTATGTGCTCTGGTCTGAGTAAGACGGTAAGATTACTTCCGTGGCACTGTGGTGAACTACGAGGGCCACTCCTAAGTCATATTAGCACTGCGCATTATAATTATTATTACATTGATCATTTCAGACTTGGTTCACGAAACAGTAAGTATTTAATTGCAAAAATACTGAAGTGGCACACAACACGTTAGTAAACAGCAATAATAAACATTATTATTATTATTATTATTATTATTATTATTATTATTATTAATAATAATAATAATAATAATGAAGTGTGATGAAGACTCACCTTCTTCATCCTCCCACTCTAGGTCAAGCGAGGTCCCATCCTCATTGGTGGAGCGAGTCTTGCTGGTGACATCATAGCTGCTCTCAGTGTTGGGAGTGGCCACGTTGGTCTCCGAGGAAACCCCTATCACAAAAGAGAGCAGCCCGTGACATTGGCGAGAGTGACCGTGATAAAAAGCCCAAGCTGTCATTGGTCAAAACCCCTCAGCTGACTCATGTTCTATGCGTCCACCAAATTTACAACTATGTGCTGAATGTTTCTTTGTATTTCTTTTTTTTTTTTTACTGTCAAAATGCCTTAGTGGGTGCCTGTCAACTGTACTACTGTAACGGACTCCCTAACAGTGGCCTGCGTTCGCAGAGGTCTGTGGTATTATTAATTTTATTCATGTTACTGAAGGTTTTGTCCTTTTGGCCAGTCATGACAGTGTTTCAAACTAATGGAAGGTGAGACTGAGATTTTAGGTAAATGCTCTGCCTTTGCAGCAGTGAGAACACTGAGCTCGATTCTGAAAAAGAAAAACAGTGTCATTGTGCCATTTCTGGGTTCATTCAATGTTCGCAGTTCACCAGTTGTTTTGTAACTCTTAGGTTCTACAGTGCTCTACACTGGGGGAACGCGCTGCTCTAGTTGCACTCTGGGGGCTGTAGTCTTCCTGTGTTACAGTGCTAAGCACCAAGCGTAGTCCCCTGGAAGATCCCACATCAAAGGACAGGCACACCTGAGGTTAGCGCACCGCAGTTTCCTGCAACTGCCCCGTAAGGCCATTGCATAAACATCTGCACAAGTACCACATCAAAAACCGTGCTCAGAAAAACACTTTCAGTTTTGGATTGTGGACCAGCAAGTTGTGCGGTTTTTTTTTTTCGTCCTCTGTGGAATTTCCATCCTTGAACTGCGCACAATTTCCGTTTGCCTTTTTTTTAAACGAGTACTCATCTGTTTTTAATCATCGCACCATCCGCGGCCCGCCCCCCCCCCCCTCCCCCCCCACACACACACTCCCTGCTGCCCGCTCACGTTAAAGGGGACGTCCGCTCAAAACACAGAGCCCGACGATGAGAAAGATGTTTCTCTTCCGGTGAAGCTTACCTTTAAAGTCAGAGAAAGAGCTCAGCTGGACAAACCCCTTCACTTAGCACAGCCGGGATCGTTTATGTAGCGAGTGACTGACACGTGCCAGGCATTTTCCAATATTCGTATTAATCAAATAAAAAGCCCCGTTACCCACTGTCAGTATGTAAATGTGTATTAATAACCGAGATAAGTATAACAAGACAGAAAATCACCACTGTCACTCTCTGGGAGCGGCAGCACCACCACACAGGCAGCAGCCAGGCCTGTATTTTGGAGCATATTTTACAATGTTTTGAACTGAAGTTTGGGCCATATTTTATACAGCTGCAGCCTTAATCATATCCAGTGCGTATCTCACTAACCTACGTATCAATACTGTGATTTCCTTATAGATATGTTTACATTTTAAAAATAATTTAAAAATAATGTCTTACCTACAAAACTTAAATAAAAATTAACTTAGAAAAATATTTAAAACTTCATAAGCATTCATAACTGTTTTCTTAGCCCTACTAATCCTACTGAACATTTTTCAGCACAATGAGTTTCACTGAAGCACACACCCTCCCCCCCTCGGCATCATGGGAAATCAGCAGTCTCATTGCCAGAACCCGAGTGCCCGTCGGGCTGGGGCACAGAGCGTTGATTTCATTTTGCCGACTTTAAGCCGCAGCCACGCCAAACCACGCCATGCCCCGCCCCAGCCGAGTGACTCACGGCTGCTCCGGGACGCCCCCCCCGCCTGGGTCTTCGCGTTGGACGCGTGGGTCTCAAAGTCCTCTCCCGCGGCCAACCTGAGGGCGGGGCAGTTTGCAGAGGATAAACAGTGAATCTGCGTGCTCATAGCTCTACACTCAGCCTTCAGGTATTCAGGTAAACCCATTAATCAAACGCAGTCTCAACACAGGTGTTCTTAAACAACGTATGTGGTCTTCTCATAGCAACATTCCTTAACCATTCAGGTGGTAGGTTTTTTGGAATGTTTTTTCAACATTCTAAGTCAGTGTTCTGATGTCACAATCACTACTGCTTTCAGTCACCAGTAGTGATTGTGACATCAGCACTAGAATGTCAGTTAAGAACATTCTAATCACACACAGTAAGAAATCGCCCTTCCTCCCAGAGTTTCACTCTGCCATGCAGTGCGCTGTGTAAAAATGGAGAACTCACGTCTTCTGGTGTCCACTTCCACGTCCATCTTCTGCCTTGGCCTCCACTGCCTGCTTCTGGTAAAGACCACACCCTCTCAGAAAATAAACCCCGCCTTTTAGAGGCCACACCCCCTCAGAGAAAATAGACCCCGCCTTTTAGAGGCCACACCCCCTCAGAAAATAAACCCCGCCTTTTACCCACCACACCCTCTCATCAGGAAATGCACAGCACCTGAAGTAAAGAATAGACAATCTGACAGGCATCAACTCCCACTATACTCACGCTACTAATAAAGATCCAGCCCAACGTTCTGCAGAGTTAGTCACGCATAAACAGTGCCGCAGCACCAATGTGCTAACAGCCCATTCCTCAGCAACCGTGAAACGGAAAAGCGTTCTCATGGCAATGTGTTAATGAGGACCCAAAACAAGCCAAGGGAAAGGCAGAACCAAGGTTAAAGGAAACGCAAACAAACTCAGCGGTTAAACAAACGGAAAGAACAGATCAGAAAAGCAAAGCAGAGCAAAGGAAAGAGGAGTGGGAGTAAACTTAGAGGGACGTGTTCGTGTGCGCTCAGGCTGGAAGGGGGGCAGGCTCTCCTTTTGGGAGGGGAGGAGCCAGCCAGCAAAGGCCCATGCCCCTGAAACACCCACTGCTGTACCTGCTGCTCTGTGTTAAAAAGACCCTCTGACTGAAAGCCACTTACCCTGGCTTAATTTCAATTAACTACACTGCCCAGAATGCACTGCGACATTCAATATCAGCATGAGGCAAATGCAGCATGGGACCCTAGATTGCAGTGCATCATTTCAATTTAGAAATGCCAAACCAAGTAAATAATTGGCATAACTGTGTGATTTAGGAGCAGAGAATAGAGACACACACACACACACACACACACACACACACACACACACAACCAGAAACACACACACCCACACGCAGACGCGCTCGCATGAACGAGCACGCAGACACACCCCGTTTTAAAACAATTTCTGCTCCAAATATTCAGCTCCTAAAGACAGGCGGAGCTCTCTCTCTCTCTGCAGGGGCGGAGCCCAGGGGAGGATGAGTGTGGCCAGAGGCAGCCAGAAGGGGCGTGGCCAGAGGCAGCCAGAAAGAGGCGGGGCAGAGGGAGGGGCTGCCTCACCTCTGCGTGCATTCGCTCCCGCGCGGCCCTGGCCGCCTCCCGCTGGGCGGCGTACTCCGCCTCCTCTTCCCGCCGCAGCGCCTCCTCTCGCGCCTCCAGCTGGGGCAGAAACCACAACAGAGGAGGCCGTTAGCCCCGCCCCCTCCGCCACCGCGGAGCGGGGCGCTTCCCTAAGCCGTGAAAAACGTGCGGAGGACTGCAAAAGGAGAAATTAAATCAAAAGGCAAAAACCATAGAAACACAAAGGGGCAAAGGGTAAATGGAGGTGCAAATCCAAACATAACGGACGAAAGTGAATAAAAATTCAAATGGTCATGGGGAGAAAAGGTCTTTGTCGATCAAACAGCAGCCTATCCCAGCTCTAGTAATTCTAGTGACTCCCCAGTGCTGAGACCACACACCTTATTACCAGTCCTGCAAACCACCCTGGTGAGATACGCACACACCATTAGTGAAGCTGGATCATTAAAACAGACCCTCTGTCTCTCTGTCACACATTCAAGCAGCTCCCGTGGCCAAGGCCTGCCTGTAGAACCGTCCACACAAACAGCAGCTGTGGCCGGACGAGCCCAGACTCTCAGCCTCTCGGCTGCGGGGGAGCCAGGGTTGGTGGGGGGGTCGGAGGAGCCAGCTCTGGGGAGGGTGGGGTGCCGGGGGGAGGAGGAGCCATAGTTGGGGGGGGGGGGGAGGGGAGGCTCGGAGGAGCCAGCTCTGGGGAGGGTGGGGTGCCGGGGGAGGAGGAGCCAGAGTGGGGAAGGGGCTCGGAGGACCCAGAGTTGGGTTGGGGGGGGGGGGGGGGGGGGACCCACAGTTGGGGCTCACGCGGTTACCTCGGCTTGCAGGTTCTGGTCGATGAGCGCCTGTTTGGCGCTAATGGCTGCGTAGCGCTGTTCCCTCAGGTGGTTGATCTCCTCTTCGCTGACTGGCCTGCAGGTCAAAAAGGATGACAGGACCCCCCCCATACACCCCCCCAGCACGGTCAGAGAGGTCTGCCACCGCCCAGCGTGTCCACGAGACGCCCTATGTCCCCTCAGATCTTTAAACACGTCCCCCCGTTTATCGGAAGATCTCAACAGCAATATTCAGTTCCTACAACCTTTTTCATTCTTCAGAAGTACCCCATTAACGGCTTTAAAAGTATGGCTCTGCCACACCCTCTGGTGGCCATCTTGCGTATGGCACTGGCACTCTGTATTGAAAGGCCACAGGTTGACCAGACGTGTCAAAGAGAAATAAATGTTTCAAGCGCACACCTTCCCCTGTGAGCAGAGGCTAGCTGTGGCTCACTGCAAATATATATATAATATATATATATATATATTTTTTTTTTTTTTACATGACTGACAGCCTGATTACACAAGGAGCGCAGTGAGGGAGAGAGAGAGAGAGGCAGTCTGGGAAATACTGCATGTGGAGTCGTATTTATCGTTCGGCACAGCACACACCTTGGACTGCTCCCAGGAGTCTCCCCCTTCAAAGAAAAAGGAGAAAGACAATTAAAAAAAAATGTGCAACAGAAAAAGTGAGTCAAACACCCAGGAGCACTGGCAGTGGTCATCACTGCTAATGGTCATCACTGATGATGGTCATCACTGATAATGATCATCACTGCTAATGATCATCACTGATAACAGTCATCACTGATAATGGTCATCACTGCTAACGGTCATCACTGATAATGATCATCACTGATAATGGTCATGATTGATAACAGTTCACTATAACAGTTATCCTCCAGGCCCGAGCACTTTAAATCATCAAGTAACGTCTCGCGCGCCGCGGGCTCTCCGACAAGAGAGTCAGGCACTTAAGGCAGGCGGATCCAAGCGGCCCGTTCTGGAAGAAACTGCGGGAAGCGGGATGTTCTCTCCCCATTAACGTGCAGGCTAACACCATCGAGAGGAAAATGAACGAAGGCGACTGGGCAAAAGTGGAGCCGGCGGCTGGCAGAGAAGGGCAGCGGGCTGCCAGCCACCTTCGTGTATCGCAGGCACACAGGGAGGCGTGTGAAGGATTTAAGTGCCCCGTGAGAGCTGCCCTGGGGGCCTTCACAGAACTCCTGGGCTGTCCTGAATGAAACCGGTCCGAAGGCCAAACAGACCGCACCGTGTGCTCGCAGAAAGTCGGTGGGTGGCACTCCAAGACTATTCTGGCACAAACAACCCCTGGTCAGGATCACAAGAAGTGCGTTGAGTTGCTTGGATAACACTGACAACAGTTACCACTGACAGTGGTCATGACTGATAATGGTCACCTCTGATAATGGTCATCACTGATATCCGTTATCGATGATAATTACTGATAAGCGTTTCAATAAAGTATTAGAACACAGAATGTCAACACCGCCTCCTCAATACATGCACAGCGTTCACCTCCTCACCTCATCGCTCTCCACCAAGTTTTCAAACTGGAAAAACAAACATAAAATAACAGTCAGAGCTGCGTGCAAGTTATGAACAAAACCAAACAAAATCTTTAAACACAGCAAATTGCTAAGAACAGTTAAACACCGTTGAGATTTACAGACAATGTAGGCTATTTACTAACAGTACATATGGTACCTACTCAACTACATAAAGTCTGATTCAAGCCTGATTTTATAAGTACTTAAAACTGCAGCGGACTTAAGATACCTCTATAGTGTAATGCTCTCCAGTGGTGGTGCTTCTGAAATACTTGGACCTGTGCAAACAAAGACATGGAAAACAATTGACAGAAAACTATCTATTACATCAATGAAAGCAAATCGTACACTCATTCGCATTAAACCCAGGCAGTGTCTCAAACGGTCCACTAGTTCCCTATATAGCAGGACTAGTGCAACTAGTGAAACTAGCCAACTATTTGTGAGGTTTGACACGTGCGCCAACTGCACCAATCATTAGAGTGCGTGCATTGTTTGTGCAAAGAAAGAAACGCCCCATTTCTCAGAAGAAATCCGTCAAAAGCTATGTCAGAGACACCACATGTGTTATTTATGGGTGAATATCCGAAAATGCAAGTTAAGTAACTGGTAAAGATAGACATAATTGTACAGCAACACATGAGGATAACGTTTTGGAAGCGTTAACTGCAATGTAATATCGCATCAATGTAACAGCATCAATAGAACTACGTCAAATATTCCACGCGCAGGACAGCAAGTCCTGGAAGGCCACTGGATCTATACCCAACTGATCAATTAAAGTAGTTTATTATTACCCTGCGAATTCGCCTCAACTGGATTCTTGGATGCGAATTAGTGACTGATTTTAAAGTAAAAAAAAAAAAAAAAAACAGCAACCTCCCCCCCCCCAGTTCTCTAAGATCAGGGTTTTAGACCCATGCTGTAGAGTGCAACCCAGCAGGTTGGCTGACCGGCTAATTAGCCGAACAGTCTGTGTTAGGCGGTCGATACCAGCACAAACAGCTATCCACCTAATTATTAAACCCACAATTCCAGGATGACTCCTAAACCAAAAGGCAAGGGACGCCAAATTCCGTTACCACTTAGTAATGTGCCCAGTCTTCAAATATTACAAATGTAGAGCAGCTAGCTAATATAGCAAAACAAGAGGCACTACGGACACTGTATTACACTGGAACGATTTAAAATGTCATCAGTAACGCTCAACTTACCCCCCTCCACGCTGGATCCTGTTAGCTTCCCTCCTGAACATCCCATAGCACTGACTCCAGCAGTTTCCCATGGCATTCTGTTGAAAAACGCACTTGAGACCAAAAAGTTTGATAGCTGTCCAGCTGTCGTTAGCGTGCCACCACCCTGGTCAATTAATACTCATCACGCTAGAAGGCGACGCTGAAACTGGCCATTTTGGGGCCACGATTGTAAAAATAATTATATCTGGTTTTGACTAAGACAGCTGATTTGATAACATATAAGCGACATAGTTGAGGATTAACAGACTCAACACAGCTAACAGTTATATTTCATACGAAGAACCACAGGACGGGAAGAGCTCTCATTGTTCCAGGCATTGTCCAGCTCTTCCTGGTACATCCACGTGACAATTTCGCGACTACGGAAGCCCGTTATGGTGAAACTTAGTGACAGAAGTGAAATTGTCAGTTCGCTGAGTTCGTTATCCGGCTAACCAGCAAAAACCATTGTTCTTGGTATAAACCCATTTTTTACAGTCTCTGGTATAAGCTTTATCGGGATAGATTAGGTTAGCTGTAACAATGTAAAATTGGTAATGATTGTATGTGTCTTCCCCTAAACAGGGGCGTAACCTGGATATAAAAAAAATACTGTGGTAAAGAGACTTGGCTGGGGTGAGGATGCAATTTTGGGTGCAAGTGCTGTACACATACCTCTAGATTAGGCTTAAATTAGAGGAAATTTTCAACTGATGTTCTCACTAAAGAATGAAATGAAATATAGGCTTTGGAAATGCCCATGAAAACAATACTGATGACATGATCTCAGTGTCCTCAGTGATAGTTTATGACCCCGCCTATGAAATAAATATTAAATATAAAAATATTTCTTCTGTTATCACCTAAGGGAATAAAAATGCAAATTGTATATTATGAGGGATACAGAAGTGGGCTGCAAACGTTGCAGGTTCAGTGACCAGGCAGGGCCCAGGCCTTGTTCCTTTCAGCAAGGTACTTCACCTGACTTTTTTTTAGTTTACGACTGGGTGTATAAATAGCCACCATATAAAATTGGGGAAGTGTTTTTATGAACAATTCTGTGGATACAAACGTTGCTACAATGAATTAAAATGATAAAATGTTAAAATGATTTTGAGATACCTCTTAGCAATGTTTAGTTGCTTCATTTATTTAAATGACTGAGAGCTCTGGTTCAAAGGCATTTTCTTTTGTTTAATCAAATATATGAGGCTACCTAACATTATAAGCAAATTTAAAATCCGTGACGCAACCTGCAGCTAGCTACATTTTTGTCGTGTCAGCTACCTTGTTTTTCCCTATGGTGGCCGCGGTATTTGGTGCTGAGTTTTCCTATTGAAGAAGGTGGACCGATCAACATAAGTCAATTTTCTGTTTAAAATAGCCATTTGAACCACTAGATGGTGCTCTTGCTTCCATTTATTGGCAGGTATGCCATCCCGCCAAGTTACGCCTTGGCGGGGGCATGCCCCATACCTATACAGCACAGAGGGTTCACCACAGAAATAACCACAACAGCCACAGACACTCAGCCCTTAAAAACATTAAATTCTGCACATTCTCACCCCATTTCAACAGACAGAATTCATAAACAACTTCACATGCCCACACAATAAAGCTCCAAACTAAGGGGATTTTGCGTTTTCTCCTTCTTCTTCTTCTTCTTCTTCTTCTTCTTATTTTTCCTGCCGTCAATCCCACTAACAACATGTCTCCCCATTGGACATTTTACCGACACCAGCCAAATCTTCACCTACATGACCCAATCAAAAACTCGCATACACACGCAAAATACCCATACCTTTTTACTCTGAAACATTTCCAGTTTAAACAGCTAGTCTGCTATGGCGTTGTGGGCGAGGTTACAGTCTTGGGAACATGGGGTCCTAGGTTCAAGTCTGCATGTTCAGTTATTAACCGGCTACGATATTGCAAAGCCATATGGATTCAACGGCAGCTCTTCTGTACTTACTGGCCTGTGTTCTTCTTTAAAACCACGGACAGGTTTGCTAATGATATTTCACACATTGCATAGCTATGTCATGGTGCCGCCACGTTTCTACATTCATGTCACCTCTCTATCTAGCCACAAACAAACAATTACTACCCTTTGTCACAGCCAGTGTTTTACATGTATAGCAAACCAAAACTGCCAAACGGTACACGCTCATCAGACTGTACAAATTCACACAGGGATAGCTATAATCCACAACCGTTTCTTACGGTCACTTCGCATTTCTCACTCTCATAATACAACGCTTTGCAAAAAGAAATGATATCTCATAAAAAACATGTTTTCAACGTACAAAAATGCCAAGTTACTCACACATACAAGACATACCCCGTCTATAACTCAAGTGACTTGAAAGAATTGAGGAAATATTGGGTAGCATTGCTTTGGAATACATCTTATGTAATTTCGGTGAGGCAAGATAGCCTATATTGTTTGTAGTACCGCAACTTGGCATCATTTTGATATCAATACTTTTAATCGCAGGCCTGGATTTTGGCAGTCTGAATGAATGAGTTATAGACGGGGTATGTCTTGTATGTGTGAGTAACTTGGCATTTTTGTACGTTGAAATCTTGTTTTTTATGAGATGTTAAAACACTGTGAAGAGACTTTTAGAGCCAGATTGACCAAGGAATGCAACCTAAAACATTATATAACATAGTCTGAATCAATGAGTGGAGAAACATAACGTATACAGACTCTTCCATACAGGTGCACTGCACGATACAATTAAGCCACATAATTAATATCATGCTCTGTGGCATGTATAAAAATGCTGAGCAGGCCCAGCTGACCTTGATTTTGGATCAAGATGGCAGGAGGAATAGATCTTAGTGACTTTGAAAGAGGGTTCATTATTGGGGCATGGATGGCAGGAGCTTGAGTCACGAAGACTGCTCAGCTGGTTAGTGTTTCAATAGGAATAGTGACTAAAGTGACATCTGCATTTAGATCTATGGGAAAGACATCAGTAAATAGGGTCGGAAATTGTGGTCAAAAGTGCGCATTCGATTATCATGTTGCTCATGCATTAGTGCAATATGTGAGAAAAAACAAAAGGGGAATTCTTCCTCGGGTGAATGAAAATGTCAGTGCAGAACGTGATCAGACTGTGTCAGTCTGTCAACAACTACATATAGAGAACTATTATAGTAGGGATGCAGTACATACATCCTTCATTACAGACAGATGCAAATTTGAGAGTTCAGTGGTGGAAAAACCATAGGCATTTGTCTTCAGAGATGAGGAAAAAGGTGATATGGTCAGACGAGTCATCCATCACCATATTCTCAACAAGTGGGCGAGTGCATTTGTGGCGTACACCAAGAGAACGGTACAGGCCTGAATGCTCGATGCTGATAGTGAGGGGGACTGGTGGCTCTGTTATGCTGTGGGGGGCATTTACCTGGAATGGCTTGGGTCCACTTGTAGAGGACCCTTAGAGGAAAAGGTCACTGCAAATCATCACAAAGTTATCATGAAACATTTCTATCCTGATTGACAGTGCTGTCCACCCCCTTCATTGAAAAAACAAAGTAGGGAATATCTTAAGGAAGCATGGTGTTCCATCCCTCCAGTAGAGCTCCAGAGACTTGTAGAATCTATGCCACAACGCATTGAAGTTGTTCTGGTGGCTCATGGTGGCCCAACACCTTACTGGGACATTTTATGTCAGTTTTTCTTTAAATTTGTCTCCCGTCTGTATATTACTGCTCTGTTGCGGTCTTAGATATCATTCATCTTTAATTAAACGCATTAAAGACTTATCAAGTTCTATTCACATTAAAGATTTGTCAAGTTCTATTCACATTAAAGATTTGTCAAGTTCTATTCACACAATCAAATAAATTTGACGCCCTCATTCACAATTTCCTGGGAGGAGGCACCCATAAAAAATGGTCAGAAACAATATGGTATGTTTACACGTCCAGATTAGAAGGTGCCAAGGAATGGATACGGCTCGATCGGGCACAAGTAGCGAGGGAACCACAAGAAAAACAAAACTTAAATTTACAGATCAGAAAATGTAGGCAACAAGGTACAGCTTCACGATGCCATTTTACAGCCATGGAATACAACACCAATGGAGAGAATAAATATTTGGAGTGACATCACATACGAGATTGACACATTAGGTATGATAAAACAAACAGAAGACCATGTAAAGAAAAGATGGCTCGATATTAGGCAGTGTACAAAAAGAAAAACTTTACAAGGGCAAAAGACACTGGGGGTGGTCCAACCAAGGAAAGAATATTAACACCGATAGACCAGCAGGTGAAAAATCCATGCAAAATGAGTGTGAGTGGAGGGATTAGACACGAATGAACTCGTTATGGGAGAACACCTGAAGGTGAAACTGTATTCACAGATAATTATACTGTACCCAATTGAACTGCGTTTTTATAATAACTGCCAGCTGGTGACTTCAAAAGAAGTAGTTGTCCTTTCAATAAAACCAATGTAATGTCCTACCACATCTGAAAATAAGTGAGAAGTGATTAATAGACACATGTGTGAAACACATTTTAAAACCCCTCTCCTTTCCAGGGTGTTGTTCATCTTCACCCCGTGTAGCCCTCAAGGCAAACTGGTTTGACTGCAGACGATGTGTGTGTACAGCCCGACACCGCCATGGCCTAAATCAAGGCAAATCAGCTCCTGCTTTCAGCAGTTCTAAAAATTCCCACGCAAAAGAGTACAATCACAAATAATGCATGCTTTAATAAATCAGACGGAACACTTTACTGGCCTAATTTACATGATCTCACTCCAGGCATACATGCGCATGAACATGAACAACGGTGGCGGTGTAGTGTAACGGGTAAGGAAGGACACAGCTGTTGCCCTGAGGTACTTAACCTGAATTGCTGAAGTATATGTCCAGCTGTATAAATGGATGCAGTGTAAATGATATGTAAATGGATAACTTGCTCTGGATCAGAGTGTCTGCTAAATGCCTTCAATGTAATTTAACTATGCATCAAAAGGAAAGTTGTGGAGTGACCTAACCCCAGCAAAGTGTATCCTAATAGTGATTTTGCGTACGCTTAGTAGCCTGCATCCAACGTAAACATTGCGAAGCAGTCACAGTCCTTTACTAAATATGGCCCCAAGTGTGTTACTGTGAGCTACTGTACATGAAGTGCTTCCAAACATTTTTCTAAACCTAACGGGCCTCCATGTGTGCTGGGGGCTGCATGTTGAAGTCAAAACGTATGGAGATTCCTTCAGATTAACCCCTGCCTTAAGTCTTCTTCTTACCTGGGGCTAAAATATTGCTAAAATTATGTTTTTTTTTTCTTAAAGGAGTACCATGGTGATTTTCACACTTTCTCGGTTTTATGTGCTATTTGCACAAGAGGCATTGAAGAAACACAATGAGCAAAGTATTAAATATGTCCGTTCTGTATTTTTGGAGAAATTTGCGTTTTAAATTCATCGTCCTATTTTCAACCGGTTGAGAAAGTTGTCATTTTGCTACGTCACGAATACAGTAACTACTCCCATTTCCACGCCCCGTAAAGAAATCTGACAGGACACACCGTCCTGCTGTTCAGACAATGCAAATTTTTCACTAACGTTAGGTTCACTTAAATTAGAGTGCCTTTAGATTATTTCTGGTTATACTCATTTAGCTAGCTAGCTAACGTTAGCTAGCTAGGAGGTTTGCTTTCATAAGGCAATGTTATCGATAACGTTAGCTTGCTAGTTTGCTTTTATGAGGACGTTAAAGTTGTGCTTTTATCTTAACTTGGCTAGCTAGATATCAAAAACTATAATTGGATATAAGTCAACGTCCTTACCTTAGCTATCTACCGATACTTGATATACTAGCCCTACTAACCTAGCTAGCTTGTGAAAATTCAGTCTCCCAAAGAGAGCGCGTATCATGGGGGTAGCTATGGTAACGGGGCACGGTCTGTCAATCATAGCTAACTGACAGTTCTCATTACCACGCCCAGACGGTTCGGGTGAATTTTTATCGTGGGAAATTTAGGCTTAGAAAAATACGTTTTAAAGTGCATTGAAATGACTGAAGAATTAAAAAATTATGCACATTTGTTTTGTTGTTGCCTGAAGACAACTGGGAAGTGTCACGTTCAACCACCATGGTACTCCTTTAACTTTGCTTTTTAAAAAGCAGCTACAGTACAAATCCTGTTGGCCGTTAACAAATTTTACTTTGCAAGTAAGCATGAGTTCCTATTTTCGGGCGTCGGCTGGGCACAGTAGTCTCTTGAATCTGATTGCTGTCAAACCGTGTGACTTATTCCCCCAGTTTCATGCAGTCAGCCGAGGTCATGGAGTCTTGGTGGCATCTGATTGGCCGAGAGGATGCGGGAATGGCATTGGCCGAGGGGTTTCCCACTCCCATCCAAAGACCTGGCAGCTTTTCATCTGGCATCTGAACCGATTATCATCCTGAACCTGTCCTCATCACTCAACTGTAACTGTACCACCCACTCTCCAGACACAAGCTATTACTCGCTGGATCACAGTCAGGGAAGTGCAGTTGTCATAAAGGCTGCCGTGCTCCTTGAAGAGGTCATTCCCGGTGATTCGCTTAAAGACCTGCCATCAAGTTTGATCGTCCCACCCCAAGCGTTTTTAAACCGCTTCGAGTGACATCAATCATCGTTTTATATGCCGCGCACGTACGAGCGAGAGTTTCTGCCAATCATTAACCAGGAATTGACTGATTGCGCTTGATATTCATCTGGCGACAGGGCGAGCCACCTGGCACTTGCACAGAGAGAAGACATGGGGACTGAAGGCAAGGTAACGGATTGTCTGGAGAATGTTTGAAATCACTTATATTTACCATTTAAATGGGAATGAAAGAGAGAGGGAGAGAGGAGGGGATAGAGAGGGCAATGTTTTTTTTTGCTGTGGAAAGACTAGAGGAAACCTCTGTTTGACTAACTGTCAGAAAGAACAAGTTAGCAGCCAGAGGAAACCCGCCTGTCTTGAGTTTTACTTCAGTCCATAAATCATTCAGTCTGAATGCGGCCAGGAGATCA
The DNA here is from genome assembly GCF_013347855.1 of Anguilla anguilla. NCBI lineage: Eukaryota > Metazoa > Chordata > Actinopteri > Anguilliformes > Anguillidae > Anguilla > Anguilla anguilla. Next base: position 6,196,640 of record NC_049205.1, on the reverse strand, counting down.
TGCTTGGAAATCAGCCGACCTTCATGAAATAATAAATCAAAATAAAGGCGTGATTGCTCTGTCTGGACTGCACTGTTCCAGGTGATCAGGTGCAAGGCGGCGGTGGCTTGGGAGCCGCGGACGGCGCTGTCGATCGAAGAGGTGGAGGTGGCCCCGCCCAAAGCCCACGAGGTCCGCATCAAGGTACCGTTCACGCCCCGAGCATCGTCATGGTTACAGCTCTCATCCTGCGTCGGGCAGCAATCCGTTATCCTGGATCGGTGCTTGTGCTAGAGAGACGCTGCACATTAAAAAAGTCAGTTTTGATGTATGCATGTGTGTGTGTGTGTGTGTGTGTGGGATGGGGTGCTGTGTGCCTATTCAGACTGAATGGAGGGTTGTTGTGTGATTTTGGGACAGATCGTGGCCACCGGGGTTTGCCACACTGACTTGGCCGTCCTGAGGGAAACGTCGCTGCCGCAAGGCGGAATGCACTCCTTCCCCGTCGTCCTGGGGCACGAGGGAGCGGCCGTCGTGGAGAGCGTCGGCCCCGGAGTCTCCAAATTCTCCAAAGGTGAAGTTCTGCGACCCCCATCGCGCCCGACACGTTCGCGCTTACGCTCACAGTTCGCTTGCCCGCTAGGCACTGCTGGGCAGTCCAGCTGGGTGGGAAACATGCTCTGAGGTGTTTTCTGTAACTCCCGCTCTAATGTGTCCTCCCTCCGTCCCTTCCCTCCTTCCCTTCCCTTCTCCTGCAGGGGACACAGTCATCCCTCTGTTCGCGGCTCAGTGCGGAGAGTGCGAATACTGCCAGAGCCCGAAAACGAACATGTGCAAGACAAACTGGTACGGATCCCTCTCTCTTCATCCATCCATCCATCCATCCATTATCTATACCCACTTATCCTGGGCGGGGTCGGGGTGTGTTGACGCCTATCCCAGCGTGCACTGGGACGAGAGGCAGGAATACACCCTGGACAGGCTGCCAGCCTATCGCGGACTCTCGTTTCTCTCACTTTCTTTTTCAGCTCTTGCTCTTTTTTTCTGATGCTTTTGCCTGCCGGCCGCCTTTGAAATGTTGAGACATGGCCTCTCACGGGGGTGTTGCGTGCTGCTGTTTGGCCTGTGAGCGACGCGGCCCTCTTCCTAATGTGCATATTACGAGCGGGTACAGGAACGGGAGGCAGATGCTGCACATGCTTCTGGGGGAACTCCAGCCATTGGAGAACACAATTAGTCTTTCATGGTTTTGGATAATTTTGCTTGAAAAATCTCTATATGCTAAGATTGCCACCTACCAAACGGCAAAGCCAAACCCAGCACAAACGCATTCAGTCCCTCTATTCGGGTGGGGGTTCCTGTGACCCGCCTACGGATCAGCCAGTGCACACACACACACACACACACACACACTATCTTTTGTTCCACCTGCAGGGACCAGACCGTGAAGGGGGTACTGCCGGACGGGACGAGCCGGATCACCTGTCGAGGGAAAGAGATTCACCAGCTGTTCGCCCTGGGCACGTTCTCGGAGTACACGGTCGTCTCGGACATCGCGCTGGCCAAAATACGAAAGGACGCTCCCCTGGAGAAGGTCTGCCTGCTGGGGTGCGGGATCTCCACGGGTTACGGAGCCGCCATAAACTCCGCCAAGGTGCGCGCGCGCACGCGTCTTCACCCGGGAGTCAAAAACGCTCTCCACTTCCACATCCACAGTTACAGTGCTCATGTGTACGTGTGTCACCACGGGGGGGGGGGGGGGTGCCATTTAGTTTGGTTCAGCAGTGCTTTCTGGGGTTCATACATAAATAAAATGCAAATGCATTCGAACATAGATCATAAAAGATGATAGCAGTCACAGTAATAGCATTGAAAGAAGGGGTTTTTTTTTTGCAGAAGGAGTTACAGCGTTAATCGCATTTAACCTGCCTCTTTTTTTTTTAAATAAAAGTTTGTCCCCCCCCCACCCCCACCCCCCCCCTGCAGGTGGAGCCTGGCTCTACGTGCGCGGTGTTCGGTTTGGGGGCCGTGGGTTTGGCGGCGGTGATGGGCTGTAAAGCGGCGGGAGCTTCCAGGATCTTCGCTGTGGACCTCAACAAGGACAAGTTCCCCAAGGCCCAAGTGTTTGGGGCGACCGACTTCGTGAACCCCAAGGACCACGACAAGCCCATCAGCCAGGTGCTGGCGGAGATGACCGACGGAGGGGTGGACTTCGCCTTGGAGTGTGTCGGCAACGTGGACGTGATGGTGAGCTTGACGAGAGGACTCTTTCTGTGACTCACCTGTCTGACTCTCATCCCCTCCACAGTTAAAATGTGAAATGCGCTTTTGTCAAGTTGCTTCAGGTAAAAGCATCTGCTAAAAGACTAAATTGTAAAATGCACGTGTGGTGTGGGGATGGCTGGTTTAAGCGGCCACACCTGCCCTGGGTCAAGCTAATTGGACCTGGCCAATTGGATAATTGGTTGAGAATTAGATAATTGGCCAGGTCTAATTGGACCCAGGAACAGGAGTGGCTGCACCTGTGCGTAGTGAGGTAATCACTGCGCACAGGTTAAATCTGCCATCCCCACCCACACCAGGGAGCTCTCTGTCATGACAGGGTTTAACATCTGCTCATTTGGCTATACCATCTTGCCAAACCCTCGTGGAATAAATGTGGACTGTTTTAAACATCTCCGCCCTGTGTCTCTGTGCTGGAGGGCCCCAAGGAAAGCCACTTCGGTGGCCTGTGGCAGGCGTGTTTGCCACAGTGGCGCCCAACGTGGGGCTCCTCCGGCACAGGAAAGAGGCACAGGAGGGCCGACCAGGAAGCACACTGGAGGAGGGGCGGCTGAGGTGTTCCCGACAGGGCTTCGGGCGGATCCTCCGGGCCAAGAATGGGGAGCGGAAGATGACCAGGGAGGGGAAGGAGGCAATCCTCAGCTGGGATGCTGAGGAGCTGCACCTGGCCGAGGAGGCAGGTCAGCGACGGGCGGTGAACGAGAGGTGGTCGCGCCGTGAGCTGGACTTGGCCGGGAAGGCGGGTCAGCCACGGGCGGCGCACGAGCGGTGGCCGCGCCGTTTTGCTTCCTTTCTCGTCCGTTTGGTCGTTTTTAGTTCTTTGTTTTGGCCTGGTTGGTTTGCCGGGAGCCCATGAGGGGATAAGCCTGCAGCCGCCCGCCAGCAGAGCCGACTGGCGGCCACCACAGCCACGAGGGTTCCTGATCCCCAGCACCACAAGGCCAGTCCACCAGCCCACCAGCCCAGCCACCCCACCACAGCCCCTGGAACAGCCCAAGCCGGTGACGGCCCCACCAGCCAGCAGAGCAGCCCAGGACTTCCCATGCTCCAGGAGGGAGGAGGAAGAAGGGGCTGCCTTGTCGTCCGAAGGAGGGTCACCGCATGTACTGGACTGTTCCGGGGCCACCCACCCTGACTTTTTTTTTTTTTAGCGTGTTTGGAGTGTTTTTGTTTTTGTTTGTTGTCTTTGGCTTTGTTGGGAGTGTGGGGGTGGGGGTGGGGGTGGGGGTGGGGGGGTAGGCTTCGGCCAGTGAGTCTCCCTGGCCTCAGTTTGGCGTTGGGGGTATGTGGTGTGGGGATGGCTGGTTTAAGCGGCCACACCTGCCCTGGGTCAAGCTAATTGGACCTGGCCAATTGGATAATTGGTTGAGAATTAGATAATTGGCCAGGTCTAATTGGACCCAGGAACAGGAGTGGCTGCACCTGTGCGTAGTGAGGTAATCACTGCGCACAGGTTAAATCTGCCATCCCCACCCACACCAGGGAGCTCTCTGTCATGACAGGGTTTAACATCTGCTCATTTGGCTATACCATCTTGCCAAACCCTCGTGGAATAAATGTGGACTGTTTTAAACATCTCCGCCCTGTGTCTCTGTGCTGGAGGGCCCCAAGGAAAGCCACTTCGGTGGCCTGTGGCAGGCGTGTTTGCCACAGCACGTCATGTCAATGACTCCCCATTTGGTTTCGAGAGGGACACAACCCTGAGCCTGCTGTTCGATTTTAATAAATTTAAAAAATCTGGCGGCTCAGACTACTTCTGTGTTATGGGGAAGACGTGTCATGGTGGGTCAGGTGAACCTGTGCTCTTCTCCTTTCAGAGAGCTGCTCTGGACTCCTGTCGTAGCGCCTGGGGGACCTGTGTGATCTTGGGGTACGTTCAGGAGAAGGATATGTCCGTGCCCCCCATGAGCCTCCTGCTGGGCCGTACCCTGAAGGGAACCTTTTTTGGTGGTAAGCGTATCGAATCGGTGTGTGTGAAGTGTGAAACATTCTGCTTGTTTGTTTGCACAGACATTAAGATATTGGATATCACAGTAAAATTGGATACTTTTGTTGTTACCTGATTTTTAAATAAGGAATGGAGGAATAAGGAATTTTTTCTCCCATGTTTATTCCTTGGTTAATTTGGTCAGCGCTGTGTGTGTGATGCACTGTGGGCTTCAGGCTGAAAGCGTTGTTTTTCTCAGCATGTTTTGCTCAGCGCTGTGTGTGTGATGCACGGTGCACTTAAGGCTGAAAGCGTTGTTTTTCTCAGCATGTTTTGCTCAGCGCTGTTTGTGTCATGTGTTCCTGTGCTTCAGGGTGGAAGAGTGTGGACAGCGTGCCCAAGCTGGTCGATGACTACATGAACAAGAAGCTGAAGGTGGATGAGTTTGTGACCCACAACCTTTCCCTGGAAAAGGTCAATGAGGCTTTCGACCTCATGACAAGTGGGAAAAGGTAAACTCTATATATATTATTTCATTAACAACCAGAACAACCAACATGGGTAAAGAATAAAACAAAGAAAGTAAAAACAAAAGTAGAAAGAAAATAAGTCACAGAGAAGATATCTGACCAATCTATACCACAGATGCCTATTACGCTGACATGGTGAAATTTACAGGTCCTCAGGATTGCTACTGATTCATGAATATTTGATGTACGTGCGTGTGTGTGTGTGTTCCCGGAGATCTGCCATCCTGTAGATTTTCCTTTCATTTCCTGGTAGATACCCAGTATCGATTCACACACAAAAGAAATATTTACAAGAATCCCATGGCCAAAACAAACAAGCTAAAGTACCTTCATGTTTGTCGTGTTTATTTCACATTTAATTTTCAACTAGAGTGCAATGTGAGGGCCTGCCTGTACTACTGATGAACGCATTCATTGACTGACACCTGACTGATAGACGCAATGATGGGTACTGTAAGTCACTGACTGACTGACTGACTGACTGACAGATAAAATGACTGGCACTGCATGTCACTGACTGACTGACTGACTGACTGAAGCACTGATTTACTCACCTTGTCAAATATAATCCACCCTTTTTATCCCCAACTTTACTGCGCGTACAAACTTCAGGAATGAAGGCCACATCAGCGCTGTAAAGAAAAATCACCGATTTCACTCCAAATCAAGGCTAACTCTCTCTCTCTCTCTCTCTCTCTCTCTCTCTCTCTCTCTCTCTCTCAAGCATTCGAACGGTCCTGAAAATGGCCTGATTGGAGAGGCAGGCTGAAGGCGGGACACGGTGACACAACTTCTCCGACACCTCCCCAATGACCCTGACATGTATGAAGCACCAACGAGATGCATGAAGTCAACTGGCAGTTCAGCCTTATGGATGATTATGGCAAATTTTACATGGATGATTATGACCTGGTTAAAATGGATGATTATGACCAGTAATTATATGCATAATCTGTTTAATATGTATAATCATGGGCAGTTTAATAGCATGATTTTTTTCAAGTATTAAACATACTGTACGCCAATTTCTGTGAATCACTGAAATATCTTTTCAGATTAATCTTCAAAAAGGATTTTTAAAATACATCCTATAAATTGTGTCCTCACAACAAAATTGAACAAATTTGAATTTCTTGACATTCAGCCTATTTTACATTCAGTATACGACTATGCAATTATGTGTTAAATTCTGTGGCAATATATTTCATGGGAATAATGGTTTATCCATTGGTGTGTTTCTGTGTTCGCATGTCTCTGAGGACAATAAAGCAGGTAAATTCAAACCTTGTGACTTGTTTGTCCCAAGATTATTTTGTTTTGGGCTTCGTCCCCTACAGGCATTCAATAGCAGTGAGCAGCATATGCACACAGATCAGTCTCTCTTTTTTTTTTTTCCTCAAGGTGTGCAATTCAGGTCAAATGCACTTCAACAGTGTAAACATCTCTGTTTAAACAGTTGAGCAAAGGAAAATATTAACAGAAGACTAGAGACTTTGGACGCCCTACTTGTGCATGATTTGTTAAGCGATAATTCCCTGCTGCCACCCAACAATTATAAACAAAGTATGAAGAAGGAGAGAAAAAAAGGTTTACATGAAAATGGCCTCCAGTGTTTATGCAGCAGTGAGAAGATGTGTATTAAAGCAATTAAGTGTATTCTGGCTGTTCACTGCTTACTGTAGGCCATGCGACTTTGGCTTCTTGCTTCATTGACAATTGTTTGCTGAATAATCTCCACACAGTTTTTTTTTTTAAACTGTATATTTAGGGGGTCTGCTAAGGCGTTTGCTGGTAAAACATTAACCTTCAATGCAGTAACCCAGCTAGCAGTCTGGCTCTTATCCAAATGCAGTGCTCACTTGCCAAGCAGCTTGCATTCATCTTCCATCCATTTATAGCGCTGGATATTTACTGAAGCAGCTCAGCCTATGTACTTTGCTTAAGGACCCTAACCCTAACCCTAACACTGGTGCCCCACCCGATGATCAGTCTTACAACCTCAGACTCTGGGCAAGCTCAGTTCCCTAAACATTACGCTGCTCTTTAAATCAAATTTCCGTGAGTGTAGGAATGACACGGGCCGTCGCAGATTCTGAAGAAAAAGCCGGACGCTTACCCTTTGAACTCTTGCAAATCAACTTTCTGTCTCCCGGCTTTTGAAGCTGAGGTGTTCCAGTTTAAGGCATCTTATGAGCATTCTTGAAGAGGTATGCCCAATGAAAAAAAAAAAACATCCATTGCTGCGGTATCGTGCTTAGTCATATAGCCCTTCAAGAATAATTATAAGATGGATCAAACGGGAGGATTTTATCTTCGATGGCAGGGAGACAGGTCTTTGACTGTTAGAGTGTGGCGCTGAGCAGCTGGCTCGTCTACAGATTCTGCAACGTACCCCTGGCAGGCTTACGTTCAGGTGTTTCAGCATTCAAACGCGAACGGTGCTGACCGAGTCGCTGCTGTGATAGGAGAGCGCCCCCTGCTGTGCCTCTCCAGACCCTGCAAGCTGCACGTTTAATTTTGGAGAACGTGAACTAAAATCACTAGGGAAACACCGTCCTTTCAGCCACTGAATCTGCTCCTTGTCTCACAGTTGTTATTATTATTATTATTATTGTTGTTGTTTTACTCGCTTGAATTGCCACCTACTGTTCAAGAGAGTACAACACAGTACTTTTAAAGCAGTGGATCCCGACCATGTTCCTGGAGATGGCTCCTGTAGGTTTTTATTCGAACACTAATTTGGCGCACCTGATTCTACTGATGAGCAGCTCGATGACCTCTCCAGCTGCTGAATGAGGTGCGCTTTATCAGAGTTGGACTGAAAACCTGCAGGATGGTAGGTCTCCAGGGACAGGGTTGGGAACCACCGCTTTAAAGAATATTCTTTCCTCTGTTCCTGCTCTGTTGCTCTGGGACCGCTTGGTACATTTTCCCAACAACATAAAAACACTCTCCCAATATGATGTTTGCAAGCGGTAGTCACTTTCGGTAAAATTTTGGTATGCAGTATACAACAAATAAGTTTGTTTGCAAATCCTTTAAAGAAATGATTGGCTTTTAAAAAACAACCTAATATACTATACCGTATATATTTCAGCCAAATATACACATTAAACAAACCAATCGATCGTTGTGGAAAGGGTTATGACAGACGTTCAGTATTTGCACAGAAGAGGGAGCATTAGCCAGGCTGTGACTCTGTGAGTCTCACATAGAGCTCGCTCATTCAGATACTCATATTCTTACAATGGCCACTGTAGGAAAGGTATGTACACTATTCCTTTTACTAGACCATTCTTATAGACAATGCTGTAACTAACTTAGCATGTGCTTTGTTTGAGGCCTGAAATTCATTTGTTATTAATTGTTCCTTAACATTAGGCCATGGTCATCTCTTTTTATTACGTGTATTAAAACACGAAAAACCATTTTTTTGGAGTTGGGTACATATACTTTGTTTTGCTAAAATATGACCAGGGTAAAAGTATATTTAAGACTGTCTCCATCATTTTTTTTCTTTTTGCCATAAAGCTGCTTTATAACTAAGTGATATATTTTAATATAAGGAAAACACTGTTAGAAAGCTTAAAGCTTTATTTAACAATGTCAAGTTAGCACAGGCTCAAAGCTTTGCTTAATATTATGAAGCAGAACAGGCTTAAAGTTTTATTTAAAATGATCATGTTACCACAATGTTAAAGCTTTATTTAATATTATTAAGTTTCCACAGACTTAAAACTTTATTTAATGTTATTAAATTACAATGTGTGCTACAGTGGCTAGTCTCAATAAAGTAATTTTGGTGGCTGACAACCCAGATGAATCTAAATCTCTACATTTACATTTTAGCATTTAACAGATGCCGCAGGTTGCAATTTTCCCACACTATGCATTTATACATCTGGCTGTTTACTGAAATAATTCAGGTTAAATGCCTCAATCAGGGGTACAATTGCAGCACCTCAGAGGAATTATCCTGCTTTTATTCTAGTACATCTACACTGAGTGCCCACAAAATCACTAATGTAATGCAAATAATAGCATTCTCTATTTTGGCTGTTTGAATCATTGACCTCAAGAGTACGACCCCCCTAAAAAAACGAAAAGTAAACACACGTGTTCAACATTGACCCACTTGCATAAAGGTACATGCTTTTGCAACAGTGGACTTGGGAAAATGGCACAAGATACAGCCATGCCCTTCATTACAAGGACAAACCAAAGTAGAGCGTGCCTGCAAGCATAAATGAGGAGGTCCAGGGCCTCATGGCCAGTGATGCCAGTGAGATCATTTATACAACCCCAGTGTTGCAAATCTGTCCCAAAGTCATTGTGTTGATTTTGGCTGTTGTGCTTTTGGGGTCTTCAAATCTGTGTTGGTTTCAAGTATCTGGATCATATGGGGCTGGAACAATAATGATTTCCATGTCATGATTTCAAAGGTTTGTCTTACGTTCCATTTTACGAAACGTTGTAAAATGTCTCAGGTAAATCAAAGCAAGGTTTATTGCTCATGCACACAGGAGCTACAAACCTTTATCATAACTGCTTGACTGAGCAGTACCTCGAGGAATTTACAGTTCAAAGAGCAGCGGCCGCTCCATGTCCAGGTAAGCCAATCACCTGCCTCTGCTTCCCAGGCGATTAGGTGCAGGGCGGCGGTGGCCTGGGGGCCCAACAGACCCTTGGTCATGGAGGAGATCGAGGTCGCGCCACCCGAGGCTCACGAGATCCGCATCAAGGTGAGACAAAGTCCAAAAAGCCACGCCATTTGAGGTGAGGAATTCAAGGTATCATAAAGGTTACAGGTTCAAATCCCAACTTGGGCACTGCATTGTCATTGCAACTGCAAGCAGAGGTGCTTCACCCGCACAATAAGCCATGCTATGTGTCGTGAGGAATTCAAGGTCACTGAGAGGTTACAGGTTCAAATCCCAGCGTGGGGATTATTAAAGTATATATATAAATATAATTTGCAGATTGTTGCAACTGCGGTTTGCCACACAGACCTGTACTTCCTCCGCGAGCGTGGCAGGGGGGAGGGGTTTCCTGCCGTGCTGGGCCACGAGGGGGCGGGGACTGTGGAGAGTGTGGGGCCAGGAGTGACCAGGTTTAAACCAGGTGAGCAGGTGCACTGACGCGTCCTGAGCCAGATAGCCCTCTGACACTGCTTACAACACATTACAGGCCTTACTGTGCATTACGTGACATTACATTACAGGCATTGCATTGCATTACATGACATTACATTACAGGCATTACATTACAATTTACATTGCACTACAGGCATTTAGCAGATGCTCTTACATTACTTTACAGGCATTACATTACAACTTACATTACATTACAGGCATTTAGCATACGCTCTTACATTACAGTACAGGCATTTAGCAGACACTCTTACATTACATTACAGGTATTTAGCATACGCTCTTACATTACATTACAGGTATTTAGCAGACACTCTTACATTACATTACAGGCATTGCATTGCTTCAGTAAAGATCTAGCTGCATAAGTGGATTGCATGGAAAAGACTGTAAGCTGTGCAGTTTGCCTGAAGTGAAGTCTGCTGCTAGGTCAAAGTTTCTTTTCCTCCTTTTCAGGAGACACGGTCGTTCCTCTTTTTGTGTCTCAGTGCCGGGAGTGCCGATTCTGCCGGAATCCCAACACCAATCAGTGTGACCAGAGCTGGTAAATAATGTGCAAATACCAAAACAAGGCTGCACACAAATATTGTTACCAAACAAGGATTCACACACAAATACTGTTACCAAACAAGGATTCACACGCAAATACTGTTACCAAACAAGGATTCACACACAAATACTATTACCAAACAAGGACAGTGCAAATTACATCATTCTGCTCCTACAAAATTACAAAAAATAAATAAAATAGAAAATGCATTCCAGTGTCTCTAAGCAAGGATCTTTTCATGTTCTTTTTTCAGGTCGAGCCAGAGGTAACATCGCCTTTCCAGACTGTTCCATACAAGGAGCTGTCGCTCCACACGGCTTCTTGATAACGCATTAATACGAGTCACTGAGAAATGGATGCCGTCCAATTCTGCACATTCAATGGACCTGTCTGTAAACTCTTTTAAAGAAACTGCATGGCTGGTCAGTGGACCATAGGGTGGTAAACTGGGCCTGACAGTTAAATCCTTAAATGAAAGGAATAATAGTCCTTATCAGATCACATTCCTCGCGAATTTCAGACATGTTTACTTGAGTTGTGTGTGTTAATTCTGATTAGAAGGTGGGTAAAACATAAAACTTCTGATCTAAAACAGGAATCTGGAGTTTTTTAAAAATCAATTCAATCAGTCAATTCCCCCAGCATCTTCTTTTTTAAATTATAATTTTTATTATTTATTATATGTTAATTAAGATTTCTTTTTTCTATTAGACTGGAAAGAGAAGTATAAAGTATAAGTGTAATAAGCTTCGATAAAATGTATCCTATAATGTGTACTAACTGCCACTGGTTTGATAGACCCACACAGTTAATTTCACAAATCAGTTCTACCTCCTGGCTGACAAATGGCACTAATTACCTAACCCAGGTGATTTGACCGAAATACTTTTTTACTTCCTGAACCGGGACGTTTCCACCCCTGCTGTTCAGGCCAGGTAAAAGGCTGGAGGTGAGCTCGGACACCACGTCCAGACTGAAGTGCAGAGGCCAGACCCTGCTTCAGTACATGGGCACCAGCACCTTCTCCGAGTACACCGTCGTCAAGGAAATTGCAGTTGCCAAGATCCCGGACTCGGCCCCGCTGGACAAAGCCTGTCTGCTGGGCTGTGGCGTTGCCACGGGCTACGGAGCGGCTCTCAACACAGCGAAGGTGGCCAACCGCGACGGGAGAAACCAAAACTGGGTGGAGCAACACGTGCTGACGGTTGCTCAGTAAACTTACTCCAAATTGTGGTAATATGCCACGTTAAGAAAAGAATGTGGATTGGTTCAAAATTCTTGTAGCTCCACCCATTTTGGTAGTTCTGTTGACCAACCGGTGTCTGAACGGAAAGAGACCTGAAGTATTACAGCTAAATGTTTTCCTTAGAGTTTTATTTAACATAGGCAAAGTGAACAGCCACCAACTTGCATCAAATAAAAACTGACTTAATAACTTTCTATAGGACATACTATAGGGACTGTTAGGATATACTATAGTTATTAGTAATTAAGACTTTAACATCTATGAATGAGAACTAGACTAAATGTTGCTGAAGTGAACATTTTTAAATATAAGCATTAGAGACAGAGACTTGGGCTTGGATTAAATCAACATTCAATTAGAAACTCGGTTTGGTGACTTAGCGTCTTCTTAATCTTGATTTCTTAATCCCCCTGCCCCCCTGACCCCCCGCCCCCCGCAGGTGGAGCCTGGCTCTACGTGCGCGGTGTTCGGTTTGGGGGCCGTAGGTTTGGCGGCGGTGATGGGCTGTAAAGCGGCGGGAGCTTCCAGGATCTTCGCTGTGGACCTAAACAAGGACAAGTTCCCCAAGGCCCGAGCGCTCGGGGCAACCGACTTCGTGAACCCCAAGGACCACGACAAGCCCATCAGCCAGGTGCTGGCGGAGATGACCGACGGAGGGGTGGACTTCGCCCTGGAGTGTGTCGGCAACGTGGACGTGATGGTGGGCGCGGGACGTCTTCATCAGACATTCCATCCACGGTCGTGTTTTACCCCATCCACAGTCGTGTTTTACCCCATCCATGGTCATGTTTTACCCCATCCACAGTCGTGTTTTACCCCATCCACGGCCACGTGACTGCTGTGAAATTAGCACCCTTTTTCAGAGGAGAGTGTGGCATTGGATTCCCAGTGAGCAGAAGCTGGAGTCTAGATATCTAGAGGGGTTGAAAGCTAGGTTGAGAGAGACATGAACAGACTAGAGTAGGTTAATTTAGCTCAGGTTTTACCAGGATATATCCAGGCTATGTCCTAGTGGGCTTTCACTTTTCAACCAAATGTAGCTGGGTTTCAAGTTGAATGCCTATATGGCATTTCACTGACTTCTGAAAGTCTACTTACTGAAAGCTGCATGAAGCTGTGCTTCATTTTATCTTATGGACATAACTGATACAGTATATTCAGTGGACAATAAAGATTTGCCATCCCATAGACGTAGAACATGCGCATACAGCAAATGTGCCACTGTCCTAAAAATCCTTCCTCATGTTAAGAGATACACAGAAAATATAATTATGCATTTATGTAATATGAATCTGTAGTAAATGCTCATCACATTCTTTTCCAGAGAAGTGCTCTGGAGTCCTGTGTGAAAGGTTGGGGTGTCAGTGTGCTGACGGGGTACAATGACAGTCAGGACGTGTCCACTCGATGTGTACAATTTCTTGCCGGACGGACTTTGAAGGGGTCACTGTTTGGTGGTAGGTTCCAAAGCCAGTACTGGCTAGATTTACATGTATTTTTCATATAGTCAGTCACCATCTTTTAACTGATATATATATATATATATATATATATATATATATATATATATATATACACATATATAATTATTGATATTTGGTTGGAAAAGTAAATCTGATGTGCTGTCCATTGAAAAATGGGCTGAACTAATGCTGTTTCTGGTACACTCAGAGTGTGAGCGTTGACAAGCTGAGAGCATAGTCAGCTTTATGCGGTTGGAGTTAGCATTCTGTCTCTAACACACTAAGAGTGTGGACAGTGTTCTGTGGTTGGAGTTAGCATTCTGTCTCTAACACACAAAGAGGGTGGACAGTATTCTGTGGTTGGAGTTAGCATTCTGTCTCTAACACACTAATAATGTGGACAGTGTTCTGTGGTTGGAGTTAGCATTCTGTCTCTAACACACAAAGAGGGTGGACAGTATTCTGTGGTTGGAGTTAGCATTCTGTCTCTAACACACTAAGAATGTGGACAGTGTTCTGTGGTTGGAGTTAGCATTCTGTCTCTAACACACTAATAATGTGGACAGTGTTCTGTGGTTGGAGTTAGCATTCTGTCTCTAACACACAAAGAGTGTGGACAGTGTTCTGTGGTTGGAGTTAGCATTCTGTCTCTAACACACTAATAATGTGGACAGTGTTCTGTGACTGGATTTTACGATTCTGCTTCTGACAGGCTACAAGAGTGTGGATAGCGTGCCCAAGCTAGTCAGTGATGTCATGAGCGGGAAGCTGCAACTGGATGAGTTTGTGACCAAAACCCTTCCCCTGGACCAAATTAACGAAGCTTTTGACCTCATGGCCAACAGTGAAGGGTAAGCAGCATTCTTCTATGTGCGTTTTTTCTGATTCTTGTAAAGTAAAGTGATAAATGCTGGAACAAAGACATAATCATGGAACAGGGACATGATCATTAATATAATCATGCAGCCTATTCTTCAGAAATGCTTAAATCTGGTAACGTCTGTCATTTTGTTTTTCAGAATTAGGACAGTGCTGACCGTTTCAATGCTGTGAGCCAAAACAGGAAGCGTATTTGGTTTGATGAGAAGATGCTCAAAATCTAACAGAATATATGACAATAACACAGATTGGCTATCTGGTTAATTCATTTTAATCATTTGAATGAAAAAAAAACCTTTATTGTCTCGAAGGGAATTTGCTTTACTCAATGAGGAGCCAGAAAAAGACATTCAGTTGACTAGAAAATTGAGTTTCAAAGTCGCAGCGCTGAATGTTGTGACATGGAGTGCTTCATTCACTTATTAAAACAGGTCTGAATTCTGTGCAAATTTATTCTTAATTCTCCCAAGTTTGTTCAGTTTTCTCTTCACCAAAACAATTTGACAAGTTCATAATTCACCAAAAATTTCACTGCTAAGCTGCATTTATCTCTGAGTAAATCCGAAGGACAAATATTTAGAGAAATAAAAGCCATCATCTTTGAGGAGGCAAATGCAAACTTTTCGTAAATCTCAATGTGAATAATGCTGTCACCTAGTGGTAAACCTGGTAAACAGTTGACCACAGATAAACTTGACACTTCACCAGTGGTGTCAAACTGGTTCCATCAAGGGCCAAGATATTTTCTTTTCCACTAAACACCGCGCTGGGTGATTTCAAATATATAGTGTATAATTAACGAGAGAAGGGAGAGCTAATGAGGGAAATGAGCAGGTGTAGAGCTTGGTTGAAATGAAAACCTGCATGTTCTCGGGCCTGGATAGCTTGATACCTGTGTTCTACACGTTCGACTCTCTGATCTGTTAACAGATGAACGCACTCAGGACATGCTAGCCTAAAGCTGTAGCATTAAGATCTTCCTTTACTGAAGTGAGGGGCCTAGCCCAAACCATGAGAAATAGTCCCATACCAAGGGGTGGCCAGATACTTCTAGTCATATAGTGTACATAGTAATCAGGAAATATTCAAAACGTTTACAAATCTGATACCTTTTTATCTAATGGGAGACCATGGACACAATCGTTTGCAAACAATTTATTTTACCAAGCACTTCAAGACGTCGCCAACACCCAAACAATTACATCACTTTGTCCAGCAGGATCTGCAACACATTCTGACATCTTGTAGAAAAACATATACTGACAAATGAATGCATGGTTACACTTTAAAGAATTACTAGATCACACAGAAGTTGATTTACTAAAGAGAATACAATTAGAAACATATGCGGTGGTTACAAATTTCCTCTAATATGCATTATAAATAACTAAATAACTAATTTGGAAATAAAACTTCCTGAACTGATTTTTGGTCATTATTATTATTATTATTCAGCCAAAGCCACTGTACCCCGAGTAAACGTATTCCCAAAACCGAAAGTTCAAAGCACTGCAGCATATCTACTGAGCTTCAAGAGTTTGAAATAAACAGCTTGTATTTATATTGATGATAAAAATCACTTATGAAAGAAACTAATTTTGTGACAACATAATTAGCTGTTTTGAGGTAAGCCACGAAGCATTTTAAAATTCTAACACTAAGGCAGAAAGGAGGCTTCTGTTCTGAACTGGTCCACTTGCATCTGCAAGTGATGGCGGACTCCTAACATCCATTAATAAAAAGTTGCACCTGCCTGTCTCAGGTCATTCACAAAGTCACGTAACAGGGTTGACCTCTGGGGATCCAGGTGCCTCAACATTAGCTGCACTCCATCTTCAGTTGTGTGAAACTGAGGAATGAGATTTGGGTTTTCAGTAAACCATATTTCCGCAGCCTGTGGGTCCAGATAAACGCGATGCGTATTAATCCAATCTACCGTGCGACCAAGAATATGCAACACGTTTTCATTAATTTGCTGCAGACGAAACAAATGCATGTAGTCAACAGCATTGAGGCTGATGGTTTCTGTCATGTATGCAAACAGGATATTGTTGATTGGCACATATACCACATTGTCAGGAATGTGTACCACCCAGGTGCTAATGTTTCGTCTCTGAGCAGCGGTCAGGTTGATGTGATCACCGTCTGGGGCGTGCCCTTGAAAGGCATCACTAACCCGGCTGTTCGGAATACGGCCAACCAGCGTCACTCTGTCACCGCCTGTGACGTGTCTTTGAATGAACACATCGATTATGGACCCATATAGCCCCAGCAGGGCGTTGTTGAAAACGTGTTCTCCCCGGTTAGACCTTCGGGCCTGGATCACATCTCTGGCCAGGTCTATACCACGTTCTTTCAGTTTACCCCTGAGTACCTCGAAAGATGCGGAAAGGTTTTTGCGCAAATCGGCACCTGACTTGGCTGCCTTAGCTGCTGTGATGGCGGCGCTCGCCCCTGGTTTTTGTACTGCCTGTATAATGTAGTCGTTTATGTCTTTGGATACTTTGGCGCTGCACCCGATTACTGTCTGGCTTTTGTGGTTCTGAAGGATGGACCCTGGCTTCAGTTGATGGATTCCAGCTGAATCTGAATAGAAACAGATACATGTTATAACATTATTTGCCTATAGACCAACAGAATGCAAGCATTTTGCTATGCATTTACTATAGCTTTAGTAGCAGTGGTTGTTTTAGTAGTAGTACCAATATAGCCATGTTAGCAGTAGTGTCTAATAATGGCAGCAGCAGCAGTGGTAGTAGTAATACCAGCAGTGGTGGTAGCAGAAGTAGCAATAGTAGTAGTATTTGTAGTAGTTGTATCTCAATGATACCCAAAGCCTTTTGTTCTGATAAATATGTGGAAGTGGAACCCTTTTGAACATAAAGAGGTCTAAGCCAGTATCACTCTTACATCACTTGTACCTTGATCGTCTAGCACCTTCATACTGCACTTGTATCTTCACATAGCACTTTTCTTGCACTTGTATGGTCTTCTTTATGTCGTAGCTCTTCATCATATCTCTCGTAATCATGCCTCAGTTCTAGTTTGACTCGCCATAACTTCACTGACTTATTCTTACTTGTATGATTTAGCCTATACTTTATATATGAACTAGACTTAATGTCAGATGCAGTAACTGATTTGAACCAATCACTGCAAACTGCAATGGAGAGCAAAATCTTTTGATTGGATCAAACAACTGAGTTACAAATCAAAGAAATCATCCATCTCACCCATTACGCACCTAGAAAGCCCTTATAGCCCTTGGCCTCCGCGGTCCTTCGGTCTCCCTGGAGCAGCGCAATGAAGCCGTCCACCATGTTGGCGGAAGTGCCCACCAAGGGCACGTGGTTCACGAATCCCACCCACAGTTCCATTTGAGGGTTGGTTGCCATCAACGGTTCTATTGGTGGGTGGGATCCCAGTGATCTTGTGAACAGTTCCACCGGTGGGTGGGACGACATCCTGACCTCAGATTTGGCCATGTCCTAATGAGATACAGATGGGATGTTTTAATCACAGTTGCAGCAGCTAAAAAGAAAGTAATTAATGACATTATTTCTAACATCTGGTTCCTGGTTTGGGACCTACCTTAAGGTTTAGAACCCAGTTCCTTTTAGGTATTAAAGACATCCAAGAGAATAATCATCATCATGTTTTGACAAATTGGCACAATAGGTAATTATTCATGTTTTGTTACTTCTGCTGGAGCAATTATAAACATAATTCATACATAGCAACACCAGTTCAACTGTTTGATTTAATGTAATCTTCCCTAAAATTCCCTCTATGTATGTGCATCATTCTGCCTTTCTGAAACTGTATATTCATAAATATGGACATAATGTAATTCCATACACTATTAAAACTTGTCACTTTCTATTTCTGAAATAACAAAGGAGGATTAACAAATAGAGGATTTCTTACCTGTAATGTGCATATGTTACAGGAGATATACAATAAAGGTTTATAACCCCTGGCTGTCATACCCCCCCCCCCCCCCCCCCACCCCCACAATGCAGGTGTTCAGGTTCTCTCAAAAATTAATCGGAAATGATTTCTTACCTTCTGCATTACAATAAATAAGGTTATTCGGATGAAAAATTATGTAATGCTGCTGGAAACTTCTTTGATTAGTATTTAAATCTAAACAGTAGCAGTCTTGAAGCTTGGAAATAGGACTCTTCTCAAACAATAGATATAAAAGCTTCACAGTTCACTCCCAAATTGCAAAATCTTTTTTCTGATGAAATATTAGTCTGTCATAATCGCAAAAGTGATTGTTGGAGAGAGGAGGGAAAAGCCTTCTATTGTAATTTTACAGCTTTCAATTGAAAGTCAAATGTCAAAATAAATCTTTTAGTCTGAGTCAAAGTTCAAGATAAAAATTATATTAGTAAACTATTCTTCACAAATAAAAATGTTCAAGTTTCTTGCCTGCTGCATTGAGCTTGTTGAGCAACTGAAATCTTTTGGGCACTTTAACTTCCTTGTGTTATACTTTTTTTCCACTAAGAAAATGAGGAAGTAGATTTCTGAGAAAGTTTATCATACGATCTTAGGTATGACTGTCATTTTGTCAGGGTGGTTTGGTTTCTGCAACAATGTTAGTCTGATAACATGCACTTCCCTCTCCTGACTTGTAGACTGTTTACCAAGTCATTTGTACACCCACCTAAAACATGACTGGTGTGAAATTTCTTGTGTCGGTCAGATATTGCAGAAAATTGTGCTAATGGCTAATATTACACTGCTCTTCCATGCTGCATCTATAAACCTGTGTTCATTAAAATGACATATTCACACAGTTGATCTGTTTAACCGGGAGCTTTATTGAGGTATGCTGCATTGGGAACAATTTCATGCATTTGGTGCATTTGCACTTGGGTCATCGTACCTGGCCTTAGGATGAAGTTGTGAGCCTCCCTGGACATTAGTTTGAGGAGAAAGCTGACAGCTTAAAAAACAGAATAAAGCATGAAATGAGAGTGGAGAGAACCCGAGAGGAGCAGAAGTGGGCACCATTTTATACCTATGCAGAAAACCGGTTTAGCAAGTTCAAGGTAACAGCCTGAGGGATTGGCTGCATATTTCCGTCCTGAATACAAGTTTTTTCTTTCTTTTCTGACCATGAAAGTGTATCATCAGCAGTAGTAACACACACATAAAAACTGATTTTCCGTTTCTGCTGTAAATAAGGTGTGGTACGGTGATGCAGCTCTGACATTCTGTAGCTATATTCTTTTAGGGAAGGGAAATCATGCTGTCTTATGCGGAATAGCCATCACTTTTCAACCAAATGTATCCGGGTTTCCATTTGAATGCCTGTACAGCGTTTCACCGACTTTCCACCACAAAAATGTTCACTGGGTTAATGCATGAGCATTTCTAGCCAATGTGAGTGCATGACTGTGCAGTGCGTATCAAGCATGGAAATTACACAGATTATTTAATAATGACTATTTCACTTTATACTGAAAGTCAGTGTGCAGAAAGCTGCATGAAGCCGAGCCTCATTTTATCATATGGACAATATTGATACAGTATATTCAGTGAGTAAATCCAAAGGACAAATATTTAGAGAAATAAGAGCCACCATCTTCGAGGAGGCAAATGCTAACTTTAGTAAATCTCAATGTGAATAATGCTGCCACCTAGTGGTAAACCTGGCAAACAGTTGACCACAGAGACAAAAGACATTCTACACCAGTGGTGTCAAACTGGTTCCATCGAGGGCAAAATTTTTTGTATTTTACTAAACACTGCGGCGGGGTGATTTCACTATATAGTGTATAATTAACAAGCAAAGGGAGAGCTAATGAGGGAAATGAGCTGGTGTAGAGCTTGGTTGAAATGAAAACCTGCAAGCTCTCTGGCCTCGATGGAACACGGTTTGACACCTGTGTTCTACACGTTCGACTCTCTGACCCATTGAAAGATGAACTCGCTCAGGACGTGTTAGCCATTTTCCTAAAGCTGTAGCATTAATAACTTCCTTTACTGGAAGTGAGCGGCCTAGCCAAAACCATGAAAAATATCCCCATACCAAGGGGTGGCCAGATACTTCTGGTCATATAGTGTACATAGTAATCAGGAAATATTCAAAACCTTTTACAGATCTGATACCCTTTTATCTAATGGGAGACCATGGACACAATCGTTTGCAAACAATTTATTTAACCAAGCTCTTCAAAACATCACCAACACCCAAACAATTACATCACTTTGTCCAGCAGGATCTGCAACACATTCTGACATCTTGTAGAAAAACATATAGTGACAAATTAATGCATGGTTACACTTTAAAGAATTACTAGATCACACAGAAGTTGATTTATTAGAGAGCATACAATTAGAAACATATGTGGTGGTTACAAATTTTCTCTAATATACATTTAAATAACTAATTTGGAAATAAAACTTCCTGAACTGATTTTTGGTCATTTCCAGAATTGTTATTATTATTATTATTATTATTATTATTATTATTCAGCCAAAGCCACTGTACCCCGAGTAAACGTATTCCCACAACCGAAAGTTGAAAGCAAAGCAACATATCTACTGAGCTTCAAGAGTTTGAAATAAACAACTTTTATTTATATTGATGATAAAAATCACTTATGAAAGAAACTCATTTTGTAACAACATAATTAGCTGTTCTGACATGAAGCATTTCAAAATTCTAACACTAAGGCAGAAAGGAGGCTTCTGTTCTGAACTGGTCCACTTGCATCTGCAATTGATGGCGGACTCCTAACATCCATTAATAAAAAGTTGCATCTGCCTGTCTCAGATCATTCACAAAGTCACGTAACAGGGTTGACCTCTGGGGATCCAGGTGCCTCAACATTAGCTGCACTCCATCTTCAGTTGTGTGAAACTGAGGAATGAGATTTGGGTTTTCAGTAAACCATATTTCCGCAGCCTGTGGGTCCAGATAAACGCGATGCATATTTATCCAATCTACCGTGCCACCAAGAATATGCAACACGTTTTCATTATTTTGCTGCAGACGAAACAAATGCATGTAGTCAACAGCATTGACCCTGATGGTTTCTGTCATGTATGCAAACAGGATATTGTTGATTGGTACATATACCACATTGTCAGGAATGTGTACCACCCAGGTGGTAATGTTTCGTCTCTGATCAGCGGTCAGGTTGATGTGATCACCGTTTGGGGCGTGCCCTTGAAAGGCGTCACTAACCCGGCTGTTCGGAATACGGCCAACCAGCGTCACTCTGTCATCGCCTGTGACGTGACTTTGAATGAACGCATCGATTATGGACCCATATAGCCCCAGCAGGGCGTTGTTGAAAACGTGTTCTCCCCGGCTAGCCCTTCCGGCCTGGATCACATCTCTGGCCAGGTCTATACCACGTTCTCTCAGTTTACCCCTGAGTACCTCGAAAGACGCGGTAAGGTTTTTGCGTAAATCGGCACCTGACTTGGCTGCCTTAGCTGCTGTGACGGCGGCGCTCCCCCCTGGTTTAATCGCCTGTATAATGTAGTCGTTTATGTCTTTGGATACTTTGGCGCTGCACCCGATTACTGTCTGGCTTTTGTGGTTCTGAAGGATGGACCCTGGCTTCAGTTGATGGATTCCAGCTGAATCTGAATAGAAACAGATACATGTTATAACATTATTTGCCTATAGACCAACAGAATGCAAGCATTTTGCTATGCATTTACTATAGCTTTAGTAGCAGTGGTTGTTTTAGTAGTAGTACCAATATAGCCATGTTAGCAGTAGTGTCTAATAGTAGCAGCAGCAGCAGTGGTAGTAGTAATACCAGCAGTGGTGGTAGCAGAAGTAGCAATAGTAGTAGTATTTGTAGTAGTTGTATCTCAATGATACCCAAAGCCTTTTGTTCTGATAAATATGTGGAAGTGGAACCCTTTTGAACATAAAGAGATCTAAGCCAGATACCAGCTAATTTAAATGAGTCAATGTTGACATTAACATCTGTGTGTGTTGAGCAATTGTTAGCTATAGTCAAAGTGCTTATTAAGCTAGTATTTGTATTACATTCACAACTTAGCAACAACCATAGCCTAGTTATTA
Source organism: Anguilla anguilla (assembly GCF_013347855.1). Taxonomy (NCBI): domain Eukaryota; kingdom Metazoa; phylum Chordata; class Actinopteri; order Anguilliformes; family Anguillidae; genus Anguilla; species Anguilla anguilla. The sequence continues at coordinate 6,174,568 of NC_049205.1, read as the reverse complement.
CACTGAGGAAGAAAAGCTCCTTGGAGTTACATAAAATGAAGAACACCTGAGTTTGTTTTGCCACTTACTTCTAAGCATTACAATATCATTCAAAGTCCTGACTCTGGCCTACACTGCAGCCAACAGAACAGCCCTTTTCCCACCTAACAGGACATAATTCAGCCCTACACACCAGCTCAACCACTCTGCTCTGCTGCAGCGGGGCGACTTGCACTTCTGCCATCCGGGTGAATGGTTTTCGTTCGTCCTGATCACTGAGCTTCTCCACCCTACTTCCCCAGTGATGGAACAAACTCTCAAATCTTCTACGGACCACTCAGTCGCTGCCCATTTTCCACCATGGTCAGAAGACCCACCTCTTCTGACTGTGCCTTGAGTAACTCTTAACACTACACCTCTGCAGGGTTACACCCAACCTAGTATCACTCTTACATCACTTGTACCTTGATCGTCTAGCACCTTCATACTGCACTTGTATCTTCACATAGCACTTTTCTTGCACTTGTATGGTCTTCTTTATGTCGTAGCTCTTCATCATATCTCTCGTAATCATGCCTCAGTTCTAGTTTGACTCGCCATAACTTCACTGACTTATTCTTACTTGTATGATTCAGCCTATACTTTATATATGAACTAGACTTAATGTTCATGCTTATGAATAACTGATACTTAATAAGAATTTTACCTTGTTGGACCTGTGTTCTGTAGTTATTCCAGTGACCTTTGGTATGCACTTATTGTACGTCCCTTTAGTTAAAAGTGTCTGCCAAATAAAATGTAATGTAACTATGCACTTCTGCTAACCGCTAGTGCCCTTTTGAACTGTCTGTAACACCCTTGCTTTTCTGCTTCCTCAACTCAGGGGGATTTTTTCATTTATGCACAGATGCTACATAAGGAGTTTGTATTCTCCTCCTCCCCCAGCTTTGTTTAACATGGCTAAGTGTAGAAAATCTCTCCATGCTGCATGTAATAATAGAAGCCTTTCAGCCCAAAACATTTTACACAACAGTAGCAGTAGTAGTAATAGCAGATATAGTAGCAATAGTAGCATCAGCAGGAGTAGTAGTAGTATTAGTAGTAGCAATAGTAACAGTAGGAGCTATAATGGTAGACAGTAATGTGAGAATGGCTGTCAGATGCAGTAACTGATTTGAACCAATCACTGCAAACTGCAATGGAGAGCAAAATCTTTTGATTGGATCAAACAACTGAGTTACAAATCAAAGAAATCGACCATCTCACCCATTACGTACCTAGAAAGTCCTTATAGCCCTTGGCCTCCGCCGCCCTTCGGTCTCCCTGGAGCAGAGCAATGAAGCCGTCCACCATGTTGGCGGAAGTGCCCACCAAGGGCACGTGGTTCACGAATCCCACCCACAGTTCCATCGGTCGGTGGGACGACATCCTGACCGTAGGCTTGGCCATGTCCTAATGAGATACAGATGGGATGTTTTAATCACAGTTGCAGCAGCTAAAAAGATAGTAATTAATGACATTATTTCTAACATCTGGTTCCTGGTTTGGGACCTACCTTAAGGTATAGAACCCAGTTCCTTTTAGGTATTAAAGACATCCAAGAGAGTAATCATCATCAGCATCATCATCATCATAATGTTTTGATAAATTGGCACAAGAGGTAATTGCTTGTGTTTTTTGTTTTGTTACTTCTACTGGACCAATTATAAACACAATACATGTGTAACCACACCAGTTCAGCTGTTTGTTTGATTCAATGTGATCTTGCCTAAGGTTCCCTCTACTTGAGTTATGTGCATCATTCTGCCTTTCTGAAACTGCATATTCATAAATATGTACATATTGTAATTCCATACGGTTTTTAAACTTGTTACTTTTTATTTCTGAAATGACAAGCAGAGGATTTCTTACCTGTAATGTGCATATGTTACAGGGGATATAGAATAAAGGTTTATAACCCCTGGATGTCATATCCCCCCACCCCCACGATGCAGAGGTTTTCTCATAAATTAATCGTAAATGATTTCTTACCTTCTGCAAATGTTACAGTAAAATAGGTTATTCGGATGAAAAATGCTGTAATGCTGCTGGAAACTTCTTTGATTAGTATTTAAATCTAAACAGTTGCTGTCTTGAAGCCTTGAAATAGGACTCTTCTCAAACAATATATATATACAAACTTCACAGTTCACTCCCAAATGACAAAATCCTTATCCTGATAAAATATTAGTCTGTCACAATCGCAAAAGTGATTGTTGGAGAGAGGAGGGAAAAAGCCTTCTATCGTAATTTCACAGCTTTCAATTGACAGTCAAATGTCAAAATAAATTTTTAGTCTAAGTCAAGGTTTAGTTTAGTTTAGTTCTTCACAAATAAAAAAAAGTTTTGTGCCTGCTGCATTGAGTTTGTTGAGCAACTGAGATCTTTTGGGAACTTTAACTACCTTGTGCTGCTCTTATATTTTTTACCGAGAAAATAAGGAAGTAGATTTCTGAATGCTGTCTCATGAGGCGATGATGATTTGCAAGAGATCGCAGCTGATTGCCATTTTTTCAGAGTGGTTTGGTTTCTGAAGAAATTACGAGTTAGTCTGATAATATAAATTTCCCTCTTTTGACTTGTAGAATGTTTACCAGCAATTTTGATGTCCTTTGTGCACCCACCTAAAACATGAATAGTGTGAAAGATCTTGTGTCGGTCAGATATTGCAGACAGCTGTGCTAATGCCTAATATTTGTGTTGGTAAAATTCGAAGTAAAGATACGTGTGTCTACATTTTGGCAAGTGTGTGTGCGTGTGTGTGTGCAAAAAGAGGCCTGCAGCAGAGAAGTACTACAGGATGTGCCAACCACAAACACCTGCCTAATCTCTTGCGAAGTAAGACAGAGAAACGATTCTGAGAAAAGGAAGGATCGGAGAAGCCACCTCTGCACACATCTACCAAAATGTCCTTTCTAAAATCAATATTACTGAAAATGCGCATGTATCCTGTTTATCAGTTTCTAATGACACCCTGTCGCTGGTTTTGCTATTAAAAAGAAAAAAGTCTCTGGGCTGTGTCTCAGAGCACTAGGTAAGAGTGTTTCTCAGGATAAGCTTATGTTCGCAAATTTTAAAGCTTGAATTGAATATTGTGCGTAGGTCTTTTGACTCTTCTCACCGCCGGTGGATGTAGATAGAATCATAAAAAACAAGTTTTCAACGTACAAAAATGCCAAGTTACTCACACATACAAAGCATTGTCTATAACTAATTCATTCAAACTGGCAAAATCTACGCCTGCCATTGAAAGTATTGATATCAAAATGACGCCAGGTTACTGTATTACAAACAATATAAGCTATCTTACCTCACCCAAATTAAATAAGCTGTATTCCAAAGCAATGGTACCCAATGTTTCCTCAATTGTTTCAAGTCACTTGGCCCTGTGTGTATAATCATACAGTACATGGGCAGGCCAAATATATGTGTGGATGGGTTTGTAACAGTCAAGATTGATTGAATAGGCGTCAATATGTCCAAATTTGTATTTGTATGTATGTATTTAGCTGCCCAGCCTTTCTGTTGCGTGAATGATTGTATGTTTCTTGGTATAAATGTTTGTTCGTAAATGTGAATGTAACATGCTGTGAGGGAAATGTCCCCATGGGGATAAAGAATTATTCTATGTATGTATGTACAATATGTATTTTACATGTATTTTACATGTATTTTACATTTATTGTAAGTAGCAAATTTACAAGAACTTGTACATTTAGTAAAATGAAGTTGACAAGCAAGTATGAACATGCTGTATGTTTTCTGGAGGAATATGCTTCCTGTAGGTATTCACCACCAGTTTTTTTACATTAATTTAAATGTGTTGCAAGAGGCAATTACAGGTATTTGGGATACTTTGATGTGACACAAAGTTTGAGTGACATTGTAAAATGGTAAGATTAAAAAACACAGGGCCAAGTGACTTGAAACAATTGAGGAAACATTGGGTAGCATTGCTTTGGAATTGCTTTGGCTCTGCGAAGGAGACACATGCCACTACTCGAGCGAGCAGAGACAGAGATGAGGATTGGGAAAGGAAATGGTTCTTTAGACACCCAGAGAGTGATCTAATAAGAGGGAAAACACTGTACGTAGGGAAATAATTTTGTGCAATGCCTGTACAAATGACCCCGACAATCCGAGAATGTTATTGTGTGAAAGACAGCGTGCCTCACGTGTCACTGTGCGAAGCCTTCGATGAAAAATGGAAGGACACGGCACCGTGGATAAAGGAATGTTGTCTCACCACTGATTGGGTAACTAGGCCTGATGGCAGCCAATTTTCGCCATCTCTGGGCGTCTTGGCATACCCATTACAATACATTACATTATAGGCATTTAGCAGACGCTCTTATCCAGAGCGACTTACACAACTTTTACAAAGCATTTTTTACATTGTATCCATTTATACAGCTGGATATATGCTGAAGCAATGCAGGTTAAGTACCTTGCTCAAGGGTACAACGGCCGTGTCCTTACCCGGGAATCGAACCCGCGACCTTTCGGTTACAAGTCTAGTTCCTTACCCACTGTGCTACACTCCGTCCTATACCCCTACTCCCTCGAACAACGAGCGGATAGAGGAATGTACACGCAGAACAGCGTTCAACTTTCGTCGGCCTATCGGCGGCAGACGAAAGGCTCACCTCAGTACCTGCCCATCTGCGGGCAACATCCAAATATGATGTCACAAGATCTGTAGCAAGATTTTGGGGTAACCACTAATGGAGTGGTGACCCCGAAATCTTGCTACAGGCCTTGTAAAAATCAATACCCATTGCGCCTAGAAGCTGTAGAAGGCATTGCCCCGGCCTTTAAATCTCTAATAGAAAAAGGTATTGTCATACCATTGGCCTCCTGAAATATTTAGCTGAACAAGGGCACAAATGCAGTTTACATAAGGTACAATTAGTCCAACCAGAAGTTAAATATTTGGGTCTCACTATCTCACACCAGGGTCGAATATTAGGAACAGAACGCATTGAGGCAATTTGAAAGATTCCAAAACCTATTACAAAGAAACAGGTAATGTCCTTTTTAGGCATGACGGGCTACTGCAGACAGTGGATACCCAACTACGCCGAACTTCCACAACCATTGCAAAACCTAACACATGCCCGTGGGTTAGCCGCCCATGATATGGCCCAATGGACTGAGGAAGCGCTTATCAGTTTTGAATCAATTAAGCAACAGCTGGGGATTAAGCAACATTAGGACTTGTCAAATTATTTTTTCCACTAAGAAAATGAAGTAGATTTCTGAGGAAGGTTTGCATAAGATCTCAGCTGATTGTTGTTTCATCAGGTTGGTTTGGTTTCTGCAGATATGATAACATGCACTTCCCTCTCCTGACTTCTAAATTGTTGGTAAACATTCTACAAGTCATTTGTACACCCACCTAAAGCATGGTGTGAAATTTCTTGTGTCGTTCAGATATTGCAGAAAGTTGTGCTGACAGCTCATGTTACACTACTCTTCCATGCTGCATCTATAAACCTGTGTTGATTAAAACGACATATTCACACAATGGATATGTAAGACTGGGAACTTTATTGAAGTATGCTGCGTTGGGAACATTGAATCCAATTATACATGTGGACATGTACTCAAGCAATGCAGATTAAGTACCTTGCTCAAGGGTTCAACGGCAGTGTCCTAGCAGGAAATTGAAACTTTAAAACTTTAGGTTACAAGTCCAACTCCTTACCCATTATACTACACTGCCGCCACTTGGGTTCAGAGTCTGGAGGCAGGATCACAGCTGGCTGTAGTACGAAGTTGTCAACCTCCAAGACATCAGTTATGGGAAAAAGGAGACAAGTGTAAAAAAATAAAAACAAAAAACTGAAATGATTTCACTGTGTAAATATTTCCTTTTAATGATTGCACCTGGCCTGGCACACATGTAGCATGGAAGAGCAGTTAATCTACACTACACAGCACACCCTTCTGCAATATCTGACTGACATGTACACTGCAGACATACATACAGTGGCACGTCCCATCACTTGACCTCTCCTCATCACTTTTTAAGGATGCAAAGCCTATGTCCCTCAATGATGCTTGATGTTGCATCCACACAAAATCACTTCACTACGAATCTGCACAACTACTCGTACTTTTATAAGGATCGACAAGAATCAATTTAATATTTGACGCTAAGGTACTTTTACGATGAGTCTGCTTTATTCACAAGGCAGGCGTATTCGGCAGTTGGTACTGAGGCCCAGTCTCTTCTCTAGCTTGTGGCTGGGTGTTCCTTTTTTGGCTGTAGGCCTGGTAGGGTGATGCAGCTCTGACAGAGCGTCAGTCTTTTAGGGAAGCGAAATTATGCAGCCTCACTCAAAGACGTTGCACAAGCTAGTTGTGTGGGACGGTTCAGAAAAGGTACTGTATGCATGTACGTATTGGGACAGGTCCAGAGTGGTGGTGTACTTTGAAAACAAATTCACTACGCAAACATGTAGTCCAGACGCATAAGTTCAGATTTCAGCCGTAAGCAGATCCTCGTCCGAAAACAAAAATAAGTTCAGAAGACAAATCAGTTAGTCCTCTAAATCACGTCAAGTAAAAAAAAAAAAAAAAAAAAAAATCGATTCTCGATTCACCACTGTTTTAAGACTCTCCACATTCACCCTCCACACTTCTCTCACGAGGATACTTCACACCAGCTGAAGGGGATGGGAAGCTCAAATGCTGTTTTTAACAACTCATGTCATGTGGGCACTTAAATCTGAGCTCTATTAAAGCCGTTGACTTTCGGGGAACGGAGCCATCTATAACAAATATAACACCCTTCCAACCAGCATTCCTGTGGCCCTGTTACTCTCTGTGCGTGTCATGGTTCTGTGTTTCTGTCTCTGTTTTTCCTTGTTGGGCCGCCAGATGGCGGCACTTCTGTTTTGTGTCCTGCTCGTTCCCCTGTTAATTATTATTATTGCTTTCAATTATTTTATTATTGTTTCTGATTGTGTCTCGTTGTTCCCACCCTGTCCTGGTTTGATTGTTAATTGTGCCCTCCTGTGTCTTGTTGGTTACCAGTCTATTTAGGTTCTTTGTCCCCTTGACTCGGGTGCTGGTTCCTTGTGTTTATTTCCGACTTGTGCTTGTTCCTGACCTGTATGTATCTTCTTGCGTTTCTTTTATGTGTTTGCCTGTGTGTTCCACATGCCTGTACTCTGCCTGCCTGTGTTCTGTTCTGTGTTTTTTTTGGAGTTTGTTGTTTTGCCCTTCGTGGCCTTATCTGTTCCCTGTTTGTGTTTGCCTTTTTTGTTGTAGTAAAATCCTTATTTGTATCCATCCTTTTGAGTTTCGTTTTTTTTTTTCACTCTGCACTCTCCCAGGAGGGCAAAGGGCAAAGAGAGTTCCCAGAATCCCCCTGGGTTAAACAGACAAGCCAGAAAATAAGAATGGAGGGAGAGGGAGAAGAATTTTGAGGATGAGAGGTGAGAGAGGGAGTGAAATGAAAGACGGGGAGTGAGAGAGGGAGCAGAATTGAGGGTCAGAGGTGAGAGAGGGAGTGGAATGAAGGACAAGGGGTGAGAGAGGGAGTGGAATGAAGGACGGGGAGCGAGAGAGGGAGCAGAATTGAGGGTCAGAGGTGAGAGAGGGAGTGGAATGAAGGATGGGGAGTGAGAGAGGGAGTGGAATGAAGGACGGGGAGTGAGAGAGGGAGTGAAATGAAGGATGGGGAGTGAAAGATGGAGCAGAATTGAGGGTCAAAGGTGAGAGAGGGAGTGGAATGAAGGATGGGGAGTGAGAGAGGGAGCAGAATTGAGGGTCAAAGGTGAGAGAGGGAGTGGAATGAAGAACATCACTTTGAGGGGAAAGGAGACAAATTAAAAAACAGAATAAAGCATGAAATGAGGGTGGAGAGCATCCAAGAGGTGCAGAAGTGGGCACCATCTATACCTATGCAGAAAACCGGTTTAGCAAGTTCAAGGTAACAGCCTGAGGGATTGGCTGCATATTTCCGTCCTGAATATAAGTTATTTTTTTCTTTTCTGACCATGAAAGTGCATCATCAGCAGTAATAACACACACATAAAAACGGATTTTCCGTTTCTGCTGTAAATAAGGTGTGGTACGGTGATGCAGCTCTGACCTTCTGTAGCTGTATTCTTTTAGGGAAGGGAAATCATGCTGTCTTATGCGGGATAGCCATCACTTTTCAACCAAATGTATCCGGGTTTCCATTTGAATGCCTGTACAGCGTTTCACCGACTTTCCACCACAAAAATGTTCCCTGGGTTAACGCATGAGCATTTCTAGCCAATGTGAGTGCATGACTGTGCAGGGCGTATCAAGCATGGAAATTACACAGATTATTTAATAATGACTATTTCACTTTATACTGAAAGTCAGTGTGCAGAAAGCTGCATGAAGCTGAGCCTCATTTTATCATATGAACATTATTGATGCAGTATATTCAGTGAGTAAATTCAAAGGACAAATATTTAGAGAAAAAAGAGCCACCATCTTCGAGGAGGCAAATGCTAACTTTAGTAAATCTCAATGTGAATAATGCTGCCACCTAGTGGTCAACCTGACAAACAGTTGACCACAGAGACACAAGACATTCTACACCAGTGGTGTCAAACTGGTTCCATCGAGGGCAAAAAGTTTTTGTATTTTACTAAACACTGCGGCGGGGTGATTTCACTATATAGTGTATAATTAACGAGAGAAGGGAGAGCTAATAAGGGAAATGAGCAGGTGTAGAGCTTGGTTGAAATGAAAACCTGCATGTTCTCGGGCCTGGATAGCTTGATACCTGTGTTCTACACGTTCGACTCTCTGATCTGTTAACAGATGAACGCACTCAGGACATGCTAGCCTAAAGCTGTAGCATTAAGAACTTCCTTTACTGGAAGTGAGCAGCCTAGCCTAAACCATGAAGAACAGCCCCATACCAAGGGGTGGCCAGATATTTCTGGTCATATAGTGTACACAGTAATCAGGAAATACTCAAAACCTTTTACAAATTTCATACCCTTTTACCTAATGGAAGACCATGGACACAATCTTTGCAAACAATTTATTTAACCAAGCTCTTCAAGACGTCGCCAACACCCAAACAATTACATCATTTTGTCCAGCAGTAGCTGCAACACATTCTGACATCTTACAGAAAAACATATACTGACAAATTAATGCATTTTTACATTTTACAGAATTACTTGATCACACTGAAGTTGATTTACTAAAAGAGAATACAATTAGAAATATAAGCGGCAGTTACAAATTTTCTCTAATATACATTTAAATAACTAATTTGGAGATAAAACTATCTGAACTGATGTTTGGTATTTTCCAGAATTATCATTATTATTAGCATTATTATTAGCATTATTATTCAGCCAAAGCCACTGTACCCAGAGTGAACGTATTCCCACAACTGAAAGTTAAAAGCAACGCAGCATATCTACTGAGCTTCGAGAGTTTGAAATAAACAACTTGTATTTATATTGATGAAAAAAATTATGAAAACTTATTTTTAAACCATATAATTAGCTTTTCTGTTCTGGGAGTCCTAACTTTATTAATTGTTGCATCTGTCTCCTTGACTGCTTTTGTCAGGTCATTCATAAAGTCACAAAGTAACGGAGGTGGGTCCTGGGGAACCAGGTGCCTCAACATTTTTTTCACCCCCTCTTCAGTCTGGTGAAACTGAGCAATAAGACCTGAGTTTTCCAAAAACCAATGTTTCACAGCCAATGGGTCCAGATAAACGCGATACTCAATCATCGTTTCCACTGAGCAAGTGAGATTACACAACACCTCTTTTACACCATCAGTTTTCTGCAGATGCAACGAATGCATGTAGTCAGCAGCATTGACCCTGATGATTTCTGTCATGCATCCAAACAAGAAATCGTTGACTGATATATATATCTCACAGTTAGGAATGTGTACTACCCAGGTGCTAATGTTTAGTCTCTGCTGAGCGGTCAAGTTGATGTGATCACCGTCTTTGGCGTGCCCTTGAAAGGCATCACTAACTCGGGTGTTCGGAATACAGCCAAGCAACTTCACTTTGCCAACGCCTGTGACGTGTTCTTTAATGAACAATTCTATTATGGACGCATATAGCCCCAGCAGGCCATTGTTGAAAACATGTTCTCCCCGTTTAGACCCCTGCTTTTCAGGGTTTTGTTCAGGTTTCTTTTCAGGAAAGTCTTTCAGTTGAGCCATGAGGACCTCGTTAGACTTCTTAAGATCTTTGAATAACTGCTCACTTTCCCTGACTGCCTTAATTGCTTTGATTTCTGTGGCGCTCGGCCGTGATTTTTTCTTTCCTGTCATTAAAATGTGGTCAATTATGTATTTGGATACTTCGGCGCTGCACCCGATTACTGCCTGGCTTACGGGGTTCTGAAGGATGGACCTTGCCGTCAGTTCATCGATTCCTGCTGAATCTGGATAGAAACAGAGACATTTCATGATATTCTTAACCTGTAGACCAACAAAAGGCAAGCATTTTGCTATCCATTTACTATAGCTTTAGAAGCAGTGGTTGTTTTAGTAGTAGAAGCAATATAGCTATGTTCGCAGTAGTGCCTATTAGTAGTAGCAACAGCAGCAGCAGTGATAATGGTAATAGCAGCAGCGGTGGTAGCAGAAGTAGCAATCTCAACGATGCCCAAAGCCTTTTGCTCTGATAATTATGTGGAAGTGGAACCCTTTCGAACATAAAAGTGATCTAAGCCAGATACCTGCTGATTGGAAGGAGTCAATGTTGACATTAACCTTGGTGTGTGTGGAGCAATTGTTAGCTATGGTAAAAGTGCTTATTAAGCTAGAATTTGTATAAGATTTGCAAGCTAGCATCTTGCCCTAAAACAATCATAACCTAGTTATTACACAGAGGAAGTAAGCCGCTTGGAGTTACATAAAACGAAGAACACAAATTTTTTTTTTCCACTTACTTCTAAGCATTAAAGAATTGTTCAAAGTCCTCACTCTGGCATACACTGCTGCCAACAGAACAGCCCCTTCCCACCTACAGGACATAATTCAGTCCTACACACCAGCTTGACCACTCTGCTGCAGCCTGGGCGACTTGCACTTCTGCCATCCGGGTGAATGGTTTTCATTTGTCCTGATCACTGAGCTTCTCCAACCCCCAGTGATGGAACAAACTCCCCATTCTTCTACGGACCACTCAGTCACTGCCCATTTTCCACCATCTGAAGATGCATCTCTTCTGATTGTACCTTGAGTAACTCTTAACACTACTCCTCTACAGGGTTACTCCCAACCTAGTATCACTCTTACATCACTTGTACTTTGATCATCTAGCACATTCATATTACACTTGTAACATGCCTCACTTCTGGTTTGACTTGCCATAACTTTACTGACTTATGCTTACTTTTATGATTCCACCAATGCTTTATATGTGAACTAGATTTATGTTCATGGATAACTGACACACAATAAGAATTTGAATGACCTTCAGTTACCTTCGGAATGCACTTACTGTACGTCCCATTGGATAAAAGCATCTGCCAAATAAAATGTAATGTAACTATACACTTCTGCTAACCACTAGTGCCCTTTTGAACTGTCTGTAACACTCTTGTTTTTCTGTTTCTTCAATTTAGGGGGATTTTTTCAATTATGCACAGATGCTACATAATGAGTTTGTATTTGACTCTTCCCCAGCGTTGTTTTGCATGGCTAAGTGTAAAGCATCTCTCCATGCTACATGTAATAAAAAAAGCCTTACAGCCCAAAACATTTTCCATAACAGTAGCAGTAGTAGTAATACCAGATATAGTAGCAGTATGGGAGAAAGGGTGTTATATGCAGTAACTGATTTGAACCAATCACTGTGAACTGCAATGGAGAGCAAAATCTTTTGATTGGATCAAACAACTGAGTTACAAATCAAAGAAATCGACCATCTCACCCATTACGTACCTAGAAAGCCCTTATAGCCCTTGGCCTCCGCGGTCCTTCGGTCTCCCTGGAGCAGAGCAATGAAGCCGTCCACCATGTTGGCGGAAGTGCCCACCAAGGGCACGTGGTTCACGAATCCCACCCACAGTTCCATTTGAGGGTTGGTTGCCATCAACGGTTCTATTGGTGGGTGGGATCCCAGTGATCTTGTGAACAGTTCCACCGGTGGGTGGGACGACATCCTGACCTCAGATTTGGCCATGTCCTAATGAGATACAGATGGGATGTTTTAATCACAGTTGCAGCAGCTAAAAAGAAAGTAATTAATGACATTATTTCTAACATCTGGTTCCTGGTTTGGGACCTACCTTAAGGTATAGAGCCCAGTTCCTTTTAGGTATTAAAGACATCCAAGAGAATAATCATCATCATGTTTTGTCAAATTGGCACAATAGGTAATTATTCATGTTTTGTTACTTCTGCTGGAGCAATTATAAACATAATTCATACGTAGCAACACCAGTTCAACTGTTTGATTTAATGTAATCTTCCCTAAAATTCCCTCTATGTATGTGCATCATTCTGCCTTTCTGAAACTGCATATTCATAAATATGGACATAATGTAATTCCATACACTATTAAAACTTGTCACTTTCTATTTCTGAAATAACAAAGGAGGATTAACAAATAGAGGATTTCTTACATGTAATGTGCATATGTTACAGGAGATATACAATAAAGGTTTATAACCCCTGGCTGTCCATGTATACTGTTTATACCCCCCACCCCCACCATGCAAGTGTTCAGGTTCTCTCAGAAATTAATCGGAAATGATTTCTTACCTTCTGCATTACAATAAATAAGGTTATTCGGATGAAAAATTATGTAATGCTGCTGGAAACTTCTTTGATTAGTATTTAAATCTAAACAGTAGCAGTCTTGAAGCTTGGAAATAGGACTCTTCTCAAACAATAGATATAAAAGCTTCACAGTTCACTCCCAAATTGCAAAATCTTTTTTCTGATTAAATATTAGTCTGTCATAATCGCAAAAGTGATTGTTGGAGAGAGGAGGGAAAAGCCTTCTATTGTAATTTTACAGCTTTCAATTGAAAGTCAAATGTCAAAATAAATCTTTTAGTCTGAGTCAAAGTTCAAGATAAAAATTATATTAGTAAACTATTCTTCACAAATAAAAATGTTCAAGTTTCTTGCCTGCTGCATTGAGCTTGTTGAGCAACTGAAATCTTTTGGGCACTTTAACTTCCTTGTGTTATACTTTTTTTCCACTAAGAAAATGAGGAAGTAGATTTCTGAGAAAGTTTATCATACGATCTTAGGTATGACTGTCATTTTGTCAGGGTGGTTTGGTTTCTGCAACAATGTTAGTCTGATAACATGCACTTCCCTCTCCTGACTTGTAGACTGTTTACCAAGTCATTTGTACACCCACCTAAAACATGACTGGTGTGAAATTTCTTGTGTCGGTCAGATATTGCAGAAAATTGTGCTAATGGCTAATATTACACTACTCTTCCATGCTGCATCTATAAACCTGTGTTCATTAAAATGACATATTCACACAGTTGATCTGTTTAACCGGGAGCTTTATTGAGGTATGCTGCATTGGGAACAATTTCATGCATTTGGTGCATTTGCACTTGGGTCATCGTACCTGGCCTTAGGATGAAGTTGTGAGCCTCCCTGGACATTAGTTTGAGGAGAAAGCTGACAGCTTAAAAAACAGAATAAAGCATGAAATGAGAGTGGAGAGAACCCGAGAGGAGCAGAAGTGGGCACCATTTTATACCTATGCAGAAAACCGGTTTAGCAAGTTCAAGGTAACAGCCTGAGGGATTGGCTGCATATTTCCGTCCTGAATACAAGTTTTTTCTTTCTTTTCTGACCATGAAAGTGTATCATCAGCAGTAGTAACACACACATAAAAACTGATTTTCCGTTTCTGCTGTAAATAAGGTGTGGTACGGTGATGCAGCTCTGACCTTCTGTAGCTATATTCTTTTAGGGAAGGGAAATCATGCTGTCTTATGCGGGATAGCCATCACTTTTCAACCAAATGTATCCGGGTTTCCATTTGAATGCCTGTACAGCGTTTCACCGACTTTCCACCACAAAAATGTTCACTGGGTTAACGCATGAGCATTACTGGCCAAAGTGAGTGCATGACTGTGCAGGGCGTATCAAGCATGGAAATGACACAGATTATTTAATAATGACCATTTCACTTTATACTGAAAGTCAGTGAGCTGGTGTAGAGCTTGGTTGAAATGAAAACCTGCAAGCTCTCTGGCCTCGATGGAACACGGTTTGACACCTGTGTTCTACACGTTCGACTCTCTGACCCATTGAAAGATGAACACGCTCAGGACGTGTTAGCCATTTTCCTAAAGCTGTAGCATGAATAACTTCCTTTACTGGAAGTGAGCGGCCTAGCCAAAACCATGAAAAATATCCCCATACCAAGGGGTGGCCAGATACTTCTGGTCATATAGTGTACATAGTAATCAGGAAATATTCAAAACCTTTTACAGATCTGATACCCTTTTATCTAATGGGAGACCATGGACACAATCGTTTGCAAACAATTTATTTAACCAAGCTCTTCAAAACATCACCAACACCCAAACAATTACATCACTTTGTCCAGCAGGATCTGCAACACATTCTGACATCTTGTAGAAAAACATATAGTGACAAATTAATGCATGGTAACACTTTAAAGAATTACTAGATCACACAGAAGTTGATTTATTAGAGAGCATACAATTAGAAACATATGTGGTGGTTACAAATTTTCTCTAATATACATTTAAATAACTAATTTGGAAATAAAACTTCCTGAACTGATTTTTGGTCATTTCCAGAATTGTTATTATTATTATTATTATTATTATTATTATTATTATTATTATTCAGCCAAAGCCACTGTACCCTGAGTAAACGTATTCCCACAACCGAAAGTTGAAAGCAAAGCAACATATCTACTGAGCTTCAAGAGTTTGAAATAAACAACTTTTATTTATATTGATGATAAAAATCACTTATGAAAGAAACTCATTTTGTAACAACATAATTAGCTGTTCTGACATGAAGCATTTCAAAATTCTAACACTAAGGCAGAAAGGAGGCTTCTGTTCTGAACTGGTCCACTTGCATCTGCAATTGATGGCGGACTCCTAACATCCATTAATAAAAAGTTGCACCTGCCTGTCTCAGGTCATTCACAAAGTCACGTAACAGGGTTGACCTCTGGGGATCCAGGTGCCTCAACATTAGCTGCACTCCATCTTCAGTTGTGTGAAACTGAGGAATGAGATTTGGGTTTTCAGTAAACCATATTTCCGCAGCCTGTGGGTCCAGATAAACGCGATGCATATTTATCCAATCTACCGTGCCACCAAGAATATGCAACACGTTTTCATTATTTTGCTGCAGACGAAACAAATGCATGTAGTCAACAGCATTGACCCTGATGGTTTCTGTCATGTATGCAAACAGGATATTGTTGATTGGCACATATACCACATTGTCAGGAATGTGTACCACCCAGGTGCTAATGTTTCGTCTCTGATCAGCGGTCAGGTTGATGTGATCACCGTTTGGGGCATGCCCTTGAAAGGCGTCACTAACCCGGCTGTTCGGAATACGGCCAACCAGTGTCACTCTGTCATCGCCTGTGACGTGACTTTGAATGAACGCATCGATTATGGATCCATATAGCCCCAGCAGGGCGTTGTTGAAAACATGTTCTCCCCGGCTAGCCCTTCCAGCCTGGATCACATCTCTGGCCAGGTCTATACCACGTTCTCTCAGTTTACCCCTGAGTACCTCGAAAGATGCGGAAAGGTTTTTGCGTAAATCGGCACCTGACTTGGCTGCCTTAGCTGCTGTGACGGTGGCGCTCGCCCCTGGTTTAATCGCCTGTATAATGTAGTCGTTTATGTCTTTGGATACTTTGGCGCTGCACCCGATTACTGTCTGGCTTTTGTGGTTCTGAAGGATGGACCCTGGCTTCAGTTGATGGATTCCAGCTGAATCTGAATAGAAACAGATACATGTTATAACATTATTTGCCTATAGACCAACAGAACGCAAGCATTTTGCTATGCATTTACTATAGCTTTAGTAGCAGTGGTTGTTTTAGTAGTAGTACCAATATAGCCATGTTAGCAGTAGTGTCTAATAGTTGCAGCAGCAGCAGTTGTAGTAGTAATACCAGCAGTGGTGATAGCAGAAGTAGCAATAGTAGTAGTATTAGTAGTAGTTGTTGTAGTAGTTGTATCTCAATGATACCCAAAGCCTTTTGTTCTGATAAATATGTGGAAGTGGAACCCTTTTGAACATAAAGAGATCTAAGCCAGATACCAGCTAATTTAAAGGAGTCAATGTTGACATTAACCTCTGTGTGTGCTGAGCAATTGTTAGCTATAGTCAAAGTGCTTATTAAGCTAGTATTAGTATTACATTCACAACTTAGCAACAACCATAGCCTAGTTATTACACTGAGGAAGAAAAGCTCCTTGGAGTTACATAAAATGAAGAACATCTGAGTTTGTTTTGCCGCTTACTTTTAAGCATTACATTATTGTTCAAAGTCCTGACTCTGGCCTACACTGCAGCCAACAGAACAGCCCTTTTCCCACCTAACAGGAAATAATTCAGTCCTACACACCAGCTCGACCACTCTGCTCTGCTGCAGCGGGGCGACTTGCACTTCTGCCATCCGGGTGAATGGTTTTCGTTCATCCTGATCACTGAGCTTCTCCACCCTACTTCCCCAGTGATGGAACAAACTCTCAAATCATCTACGGACCACTCAGTCACTGCCCATTTTCCACCATGGTCAAAAGACCCACCTCTTCTGACTGTGCCTTGAGTAACTCTTAACACTACACCTCTGCAGGGTTACACCCAACCTAGTATCACCCTTACATCAGTTGTACCTTGATCGTCTAGCACCTTCATACTGCACTTGTATCTTCACATAGCACTTTTCTTGCACTTGTATGGTCTTCTTTATGTCATAGCTCTTCATCATATCTCTCGTAATCATGCCTCAGTTCTAGTTTGACTTGCCATAACTTCACTGACTTATTCTTACTTGTATGATTCAGCCTATACTTTATATATGAACTAGACTTAATGTCAGATGCAGTAACTGATTTGAACCAATCACTGCAAACTGCAATGGAGAGCAAAATCTTTTGATTGGATCAAACAACTGAGTTACAAATCAAAGAAATCGACCATCTCACCCATTACGTACCTAGAAAGCCCTTATAGCCCTTGGCCTCCGCCGCCCTTCGGTCTCCCTGGAGCAGAGCAATGAAGCCGTCCACCATGTTGGCAGAAGTGCCCACCAAGGGCACGTGGTTCACGAATCCCACCCACAGTTCCATCGGTCGGTGGGACGACATCCTGACCGTAGGCTTGGCCATGTCCTAATGAGATACAGATGGGATGTTTTAATCACAGTTGCAGCAGCTAAAAAGATAGTAATTAATGACATTATTTCTAACATCTGGTTCCTGGTTTGGGACCTACCTTAAGGTATAGAACCCAGTTCCTTTTAGGTATTAAAGACATCCAAGAGAGTAATCATCATCATCATCATCATCATCATAATGTTTTGATAAATTGGCACAAGAGGTAATTGCTTGTGTTTTTTGTTTTGTTACTTCTACTGGACCAATTATAAACACGATACATGTGTAACCACACCAGTTCAGCTGTTTGTTTGATTCAATGTGATCTTGCCTAAGGTTCCCTCTACTTGAGTTATGTGCATCATTCTGCCTTTCTGAAACTGCATATTCATAAATATGTACATATTGTAATTCCATACGGTTTTTAAACTTGTTACTTTTTATTTCTGAAATGACAAGCAGAGGATTTCTTACCTGTAATGTGCATATGTTACAGGGGATATAGAATAAAGGTTTATAACCCCTGGATGTCATATCCCCCCACCCCCACGATGCAGATGTTCAGGTTTTCTCATAAATTAATCGTAAATGATTTCTTACCTTCTGCAAATGTTACAGTAAAATAGGTTATTCAGATGAAAAATGCTGTAATGCTGCTGGAAACTTCTTTGATTAGTATTTAAATCTAAACAGTTGCTGTCTTGAAGCCTTGAAATAGGACTCTTCTCAAACAATATATATATACAAACTTCACAGTTCACTCCCAAATTACAAAATCCTTATCCTGATAAAATATTAGTCTGTCACAATCGCAAAAGTGATTGTTGGAGAGAGGAGGGAAAAAGCCTTCTATCGTAATTTCACAGCTTTAAATTGACAGTCAAATGTCAAAATAAATTTTTAGTCTAAGTCAAGGTTTAGTTTAGCTTAGTTCTTCACAAATAAAAAAAGGTTTTGTGCCTGCTGCATTGAGTTTGTTGAGCAACTGAGATCTTTTGGGAACTTTAACTACCTTCTGCTGCTCTTATATTTTTTACCGAGAAAATAAGGAAGTAGATTTCTGAATGCTGTCTCATGAGGCGATGATGATTTGCAAGAGATCGCAGCTGATTGCCATTTTTTCAGAGTGGTTTGGTTTCTGCAGAAATTACGAGTTAGTCTGATAATATAAATTTCCCTCTTTTGACTTGTTTACCAGCAATTTTGATGTCATGTGTGCACCCACCTAAAACATGAATAGTGTGAAAGATCTTGTGTCGGTCAGATATTGCAGACAGCTGTGCTAATGGCTAATATTTGTGTTGGTAAAATTCAAAGTAAAGATACGTGAGTCTACATTTTGGCAAGTGTGTGTGTGCGTGTGTGTGTGCAAAAAGAGGCCTGCAGCAGAGAAGTGCTAAAGGATGTGCCAACCACAAACACCTGCCTAATCTCTTGCGAAGTAAGACAGAGAAACGATTCTGAGAAAAGGAAGGATCGGACAAGCCACCTCCGCACACATCTACCGAAATGTCCTTTCTAAAATCAATATTACTGAAAATGCGCATGTATCCTGTTTATCAGTTTTTAATGACACCCTGTCGCTGGTTTTGCTATTAAAAAGAAAAAAGTCTCTGGGCTGTGTCTCAGAGCACTAGGTACGAGTGTTTCTCAGGATAAGCTTATGTTCGCAAACATTAAAGCTTGAATAGAATATGTGCGTAAGTCTGTTGACTCTTCTCACCGCCGGTGGATGTAGATAGAATCATAAAAAACACGTTTTCAACGTACAAAAATGCCAAGTTACTCACCCATACGAAGCACTGGCTATAACTAATTCCTTCAAACTGGCAAAATCTACGCCTGCCATTGAAAGTATTGGTATCAAAATGACGCCAGGTTACTGTATTACAAACAATATAGGCTATCTTACCTCACCAAAATTAAATAAGCTGTATTCCAAAGCCATGGTACCCAATGTTTCCTCAATTGTTTCAAGTCACTTGGCCCTGTGTGTATAATCATACAGTACATGGGCAGGCCAAATATATGTGTGGATGGGTTTGTAACAGTCAAGATTGATTGAATAGGCGTCAATACGTCCAAATTTGTATTTGTATGTATGTATTTAGCTGCCCAGCCTTTCTGTTGCGTGAATGATTGTATGTTTCTTGGTATAAATGTTTGTTTGTAAATGTGAATGTAACATGCTGTGAGGGAAATGTCCCCATGGGGATAAAGAATTATTCTATGTATGTATGTACAATATGTATTTTACATGTAGTATTTATTGTAAGTAGCAAATTTACAAGAACTTGTACATTTAGTAAAATTAAGTTGACAAGCAAGTATGAACATGCTGTATGTTTTCTGGAGGAATATGCTTCCTGTAGGTATTCACCAACAGTTTTTTACATTAATT
The DNA here is from genome assembly GCF_013347855.1 of Anguilla anguilla. Lineage (NCBI taxonomy): Eukaryota > Metazoa > Chordata > Actinopteri > Anguilliformes > Anguillidae > Anguilla > Anguilla anguilla. The sequence goes on along the minus strand of NC_049205.1, from coordinate 6,154,798 downwards.
TAAATGTGTTGCAAGAGGCAATTACAGGTATTTGGGATACTTTGATGTGACACAAAGTTTGAGTGACATTGTAAAATGGTAAGATTAAAAAACACAGGGCCAAGTGACTTGAAACAATTGAGGAAACATTGGGTAGCATTGCTTTGGCTCTGCAAAGGAGATACATGCCATTACTCGAGTGAGCAGAGACAGAGATGAGGATTGGGAAAGGAAATGGTTCTTTAGACACTCAGAGAGTGATCTAATAAGAGGGAAAACACTGTACGTAGGGAAAGAATTTTGTGCAATGCCTGTACAAATGACCCCGACAATCCGAGAATTTTATTGTGTAAAAGACAGCATGCCTCACGTGTCACTGTGCGAAGCCTTCGATGAAAAATGGAAGGACCCGGCACCGTGGATAAAGGAATGTTGTCTCACCACTGATTGGGTAACTAGGCCTGATGGCAGCCAATTTTCGCCATCTCTGGGCGTCTTGGCATACCCATTACAATACATTACATTATAGGCATTTAGCAGACACTCTTATCCAGAGCGACTTACACAACTTTTACAAAGCATTTTTTACATTGTATCCATTTATACAGCTGGATATATGCTGAAGCAATGCAGGTTAAGTACCTTGCTCAAGGGTACAACGGCCGTGTCCTTACCCGGGAATCGAACCCGCGACCTTTCGGTTACAAGTCTAGTTCCTTACCCACTGTGCCACACTCCGTCCTATACCCCTACTCCCTCGAACAACGAGCGGATAGAGGAATGTACACGCAGAACAGCGTTCAACTTTCGTCGGCCTATCGGCGGCAGACGAAAGGCTCACCTCAGTACCTGCCCATTTGTGGGCAACATCCAAATATGATGTCGCAAGATCTGTAGCAAGATTTCGGGGTAACCACTAATGGAGTGGTTACCCCGAAATCTTGCTACAGGCCTTGTAAAAATCAATACCCATTGCGCCTAGAAGCTGTAGAAGGCATTGCCCCGGCCTTTAAATCTCTAATAGAAAAAGGTATTGTCATACCATTGGCCTCCTGAAATATTTAGCTGAACAAGGGCACAAATGCAGTTTACATAAGGTACAATTAGTCCAACCAGAAGTTAAATATTTGGGTCACACTATCTCACACCAGGGTCGAACATTAGGAACAGAACGCGTTGAGGCAATTTGAAAGATTCCAAAACCTATTACAAAGAAACAGGTAATGTCCTTTTTAGGCATGACGGGCTACTGCAGACAGTGGATACCCAACTACGCCGAACTTCCACAACCATTGCAAAACCTAGCACATGCCCGTGGGTTAGCCGCCCATGATATGGCCCAATGGACTGAGGAAGCGCTTATCAGTTTTGAATCAATTAAGCAACAGCTGGGGATTAAGCAACATTAGGACTTGTCAAATTATTTTTTCCACTAAGAAAATGAAGTAGATTTCTGAGGAAGGTTTGCATAAGATCTCAGCTGATGTTGTTTCATCAGGTTGGTTTGGTTTCTGCAGATATGATAACATGCACTTCCCTCTCCTGACTTCTAAATTGTTGGTAAACATTCTACAAGTCATTTGTACACCCACCTAAAGCATGGTGTGAAATTTCTTGTGTCGTTCAGATATTGCAGAAAGCTGTGCTAATGGCTAATATTACACTACTCTTCCATGCTGCATCTATAAACCTGTGTTGATTAAAACAACATATTCACACAATGGATATGTAAGACTGGGAACTTTATTGAAGTATGCTGCGTTGGGAACATTGAATCCAATTATACGTGTGGATATGTACTGAAGCAATGCAGATTAAGTACCTTGCTCAAGGGTCCAACGGCAGTGTCCTAGCAGGGAATTGAACCTTTAAAACTTTAGGTTACAAGTCCAACTCCTTACCCATTATACTACACTGCCACCACTTGGGTTCAGAGTCTGGAGGCAGGATCGCAGCTGGCTGTAGTACGAAGTTGTCAACCTCCCAGACATCAATTATGGGAAAAAGGAGACAAGTGTAAAAAAATAAAAACAAAAAACAGAAATGATTTCACTGTGTAAATATTTCCTTTTAATGATTGCACCTGGCCTGGCACACATGTAGCATGGAAGAGCAGTTAATCTACACTACACCATTAGCACACCCTTCTGCAATATCTGACTGACATGTACACTGCAGACATACAATCCATATACAGTGGCACATCCCATCACTTGACCTCTCCTCATCACTTTTTAAGGATGCAAAGCCTATGTCCCTCAATGATGTGCTTGATGTTGCATCCACACGAAATCACTTCACTACGAATCTGCACAACTACTCGTACTTTTATAAGGATCGACAAGAATCAATTTAATATTTGACGCTAAGGTACTTTTACGATGAGTCTGCTTTATTCACAAGGCAGGCGTATTCGGCAGTTGGTACTGAGGCCCAGTCTCTTCTGTAGCTTGTGGCTGGGTGTTCCTTTTTTGGCTGTAGGCCTGGTAGGGTGATGCAGCTCTGACAGAGCGTCAGTCTTTTAGGGAAGCGAAATTATGCAGCCTCACTCAAAGACGTTGCACAAGCTAGTTGTGTGGGACAGTTCAGAAAAGGTACTGTATGCATGTACGTATTGGGACAGGTCCAGAGGGGTGGTGTACTTTGAAAACAAATTCACTACGCAAACATGTAGTCCAGACGCATAAGTTCAGATTTCAGCCGTAAGCAGATCCTCGTCCGAAAACAAAAATAAGTTCAGTAGACAAATCAGTTAGTCCTCTAAATCACGTCAAGTAAAAAAAAAAAAAAAAAAAAAACTCGATTCTCGATTCACCACTGTTTTAAGACTCTCCACATTCACCCTCCACACTTCTCTCACAAGGATACTTCACCCCAGCTGAAGGGGATGGGAAGCTCAAATGCTGTTTTTAACAACTCATGTCATGTGGGCGCTTAAATCTGAGCTCTATTAAAGCCGTTGACTTTCGGGGAACGGAGCCATCTATAACAAATATAACGCCCTTCCAACCAGCATTCCTGTGGCCCTGTTACTCTCTGTGCGTGTCATGGTTCTGTGTTTCCGTCTGTTTTTCCTTGTTGGGCCGCCAGATGGCGGCACTTCTGTTTTGTGTCCTGCTCGTTCCCCTGTTAATTATTATTATTGCTTTCAATTATTGTATTATTGTTTCTGATTGTGTCTCGTTGTTCCCACCCTGTCCTGGTTTGATTGTTAATTGTGCCCTCCTATGTCTTGTTGGTTACCAGTCTATTTAAGTTCTTTGTCCCCTTGACTCGACTTCTTGCGTTTCTTTTATGTGTTTGCCTGTGTGTTCCACATGCCTGTACTCTGCCTGCCTGTGTTCTGTTCTGTGTTTTTTTTTTGAGTTTGTTGTTTTGCCCTTCGTGGCCTTATCTGTTCCCTGTTTGTGTTTGCCTTTCTTATTGTAGTAAAGTCCTCATTTGTATCCATCCTTTTGAGTTTCGTTTTTTTTTTTCACTCTGCACTCTCCCAGGAGGGCAAAGGGCAAAGAGAGTTCCCAGAATCCCCCTGGGTTAAACAGACAAGCCAGAAAATAAGAATGGAGGGAGAGGGAGAAGAATTTTGAGGATGAGAGGTGAGAGAGGGAGTGAAATGAAAGACGGGGAGTGAGAGAGGGAGCAGAATTGAGGGTCAGAGGTGAGAGAGGGAGTGGAATGAAGGACAAGGGGTGAGAGAGGGAGTGGAATGAAGGACGGGGAGCGAGAGAGGGAGCAGAATTGAGGGTCAGAGGTGAGAGAGGGAGTGGAATGAAGGATGGGGAGTGAGAGAGGGAGTGGAATGAAGGACGGGGAGTGAGAGAGGGAGTGAAATGAAGGATGGGGAGTGAAAGATGGAGCAGAATTGAGGGTCAAAGGTGAGAGAGGGAGTGGAATGAAGGATGGGGAGTGAGAGAGGGAGCAGAATTGAGGGTCAAAGGTGAGAGAGGGAGTGGAATGAAGAACATCACTTTGAGGGGAAAGGAGACAAATTAAAAAACAGAATAAAGCATGAAATGAGGGTGGAGAGCATCCAAGAGGTACAGAAGTGGGCACCATCTATACCTATGCAGAAAACCGGTTTAGCAAGTTCAAGGTAACAGCCTGAGGGATTGGCTGCATATTTCCGTCCTGAATATAAGTTTTTTCTTTTCTGACCATGAAAGTGTATCATCAGCAGTAGTAACACACACATAAAAACTGATTTTCCGTTTCTGCTGTAAATAAGGTGTGGTACGGTGATGCAGCTCTGACCTTCTGTAGCTGTATTCTTTTAGGGAAGGGAAATCATGCTGTCTTATGTGGGATAGCCATCACTTTTCAACAAAATGTATCCGGGTTTCCATTTGAATGCCTGTACAGCGTTTCACCGACTTTCCACCACAAAAATGTTCACTGGGTTAATGCATGAGCATTTCTAGCCAATGTGAGTGCATGACTGTGCAGTGCGTATCAAGCATGGAAATTACACAGATTATTTAATAATGACTATTTCACATTATACTGAAAGTCAGTGTGCAGAAAGCTGCATGAAGCTGAGCCTCATTTTATCATATGGACAATATTGATACAGTATATTCAGTGAGTAAATTCAAAGGACAAATATTTAGAGAAATAAGAGCCACCATCTTTGAGGAGGCAAATGTTAACTTTAGTAAATCTCAATGTGAATAATGCTGCCACCTAGTGGTCAACCTGACAAACAGTTGACCACAGAGACACAAGACATTCTACACCAGTGGTGTCAAACTGGTTCCATCGGGGGCAAAACGTTTTTGTATTTTACTAAAGACTGCGGCGGGGTGATTTCACTATATAGTGTATAATTAACAAGCAAAGGGAGAGCTAATAAGGGAAATGAGCTGGTGTAGAGCTTGGTTGAAATGAAAACCTGCATGTTCTCGGGCCTCGATGGAACACGGTTTGACACCTGTGTTCTACACGTTCGACTCTTTGACCCACTAAAAGATGAACACGCTCAGGACGTGTTAGCCATTTTCCTAAAGCTGTAGCATTAAGAACTTCCTTTACTGGAAGTGAGCGGCCTAGCCAAAACCATGAAAAATATCCCCATACCAAGGGGTGGCCAGATACTTCTGGTCATATAGTGTACATAGTAATCAGGAAATATTCAAAACCTTTTACAAATCTGATACCCTTTTATCTAATGGGAGACCATGGACACAATCGTTTGCAAACAATTTATTTTACCAAGCTCTTCAAAACATCACCAACACCCAAACAATTACATCATTTTGTCCAGCAGTAGCTGCAACACATTCTGACATCTTGTAGAAAAACATATACTGACAAATGAAAGCATGGTTACACTTTAAAGAATTACTAGATCACACAGAAGTTGATTTATTAGAGAGCATACAATTAGAAACATATGCGGTGGTTACAAATTTTCTCTAATATACATTTAAATAACTAATTTGGAAATAAAACTTCCTGAACTGATTTTTGGTAATTTCCAGAATTATTATTATTATTATTATTATTATTATTATTATTATTATTCAGCCAATGCCAATGTACCCAGAGTAAACGTATTCCCACAACCGAAAGTTGAAAGCAAAGCAACATATCTACTGAGCTTCAAGAGTTTGAAATAAACAACTTGAATTTATATTGATGATAAAAATCACTTATGAAAGAAACTCATTTTGTAACAACATAATTAGCTGTTCTGACATGAAGCATTTCAAAATTCTAACACTAAGGCAGAAAGGAGGCTTCTATTCTGAACTGGTCCACTTGCAACTGCAATTGATGGCGGACTCCTAACATCCATTAACGAAAAGTTGCACCTGCATTTGTCAGGTCATTCACAAAGTCACGTAACGGGCTTGACCTCTGGGGATCCAGGTGCCTCAACATTAGTTGTACTCCAGTTTCAGTTGTGTGAAACTGAGGAATAAGATTTGGGTTTTCAGAAAACCATCTTTCAGCCGCCAGTGGGTCCAGATAAACGCGATGCGTATTTATCCATTCTATCTTCCAACGGAGAATATCCAACACGTGTTGGGTATACACATTATTTTTCTTCAGACGAAACAAATTCATGTAGTCAACAGCACTGTCCCTGATGGTTTTTGTCATGTATGCAAACAGGATATTGTTGATTGGCACATATGCCACATCGTAAGGAATGTGTACCACCCAGGTGCTAATGTTTCGTCTCTGAGCAGCGGTCAGGTTGATGTGATCACCGTCTGGGGCGTGCCCTTGAAAGGCATCACTAACTCGGCTGTTCGGAATACGGCCAACCAGCGTCACTCTGTCATCGCCTGTGACGTGACTTTTAATGAACTCATCGATTATGGACCCATATAGCCCCAGCAGGGCGTTGTTGAAAACATGTTCTCCCCGGTTAGACCTTTGCTCCTGCTTCACATCTCTGGCCAGGTCTATACCACGTTCTCTCAGTTTATCCCTTAGTGCCTCGAAAGACGCGGTAAGGTTTTCGCGTAAATCGGCACCTGACTTGGCTGCATTAGTTACTTTGATGGCGGCACTCGCCCCTGGTTTTTGTACTGCCTGTATAATGAAGTCGTTTATGTCTCTGGATACTTTGGCGCTGCACCCGATTACTGTCTGGCCTTCGTGGTTCTGAAGGATGGACCCTGGCTTCAGTTGATGGATTCCAGCTAACTCTGGATAGAAACAGAGACATTTCATGATATTCTTAACCTGTAGCCCAACAAAATGCATGCATTTTGCTATCCTTTTACTATAGCTTTAGAAGCAATGGTTGTTTTATTAGTAGTAGCAGCAATATAGTCATGTTGGCAGTAGTGCCTAATAGTAGTAGCAACAGCAGCAGTGGCAGTAGTACTGGCATCAGTGCAGATGTAGCAATAGCAATAGTAATAGTAATAGTAGTACCTCAATGATGCCCGAAGCCTTTTGCTCTGATAAATATGTGATACCAGCTGATTAGAAGGAGTCAATTGTGACATTAACCTTGGTACATGTTGAGCAATTGTTAGCTATGGTCAAATTGATTAGGCTAGTATTTGTGTAAGATTCGCAAGCTAGCATCTTGCCCTGAAACAATCATAGCCTAACTATTACACTGAGGAAGTAAGCAGCTTGGAGTTACATAAACGAAGAACATGTAGTTTGTTTTGACGCTTACTTCCAAGCATTACAGAATCGTTTAAAGGGTCTCTGGCATGACTCTGGCCTACACTGCAGCCAACAGAACAGCCCCTTCCTACCTACAGGATATAATTCAGCCCTACACGCCAGCTCGACCACTCTGCTCTGCTGCAGCTGGGCGCCTTGCACTTCTGCCATCCGGGTGAACGTTTTTTGTCTGTCCCAATCACTGAGCTTCTCCATCCTAGCTCCCCAAGGATGGAACAAACTCCCCATTCTTCTACGAACCACACAGTCACTGCCCATTTGTCACCATGGTCTGAAGACCCATCTCTTCTGACTGTACCCTGAATAACTCTTAACACTACTCCTCTGCAGGGTAACTCCCAAACTAGTATCACTCTTACCTTACTCTTAGTATCACTTGTACCTTGATCTTTTAGCACCTTTATATTGCACTTGTATCTTCACCCAGAACTTTTGTTGCACTTGTATCATCATCTTTATGTCAAAGCTCTTCATCATATCTCTCATAATCATGCCTCGGTTCTAGTTTGACTTGCCATAACTTTACTGACTTATGCTTACATGTATGATTCAGCCTATACTTCATATATGAACTAGACTTAATGTTCATGCTTATGAATAACTGAAACTTAAGAATATTCTCTAGTTATTCCAGTGACTTTTGGTATGCACTTATTGTACGTCCCTTTGGATAAAAGCATCTCCCAAATAAAATGTAATGTAACTATACACTTCTGCTAACCACTAGTGCCCTTTTGAACAGTCTGTAACACCCTTGTTTTTCTGCTTCCTCAATTTAGGGGGATTTTTTCCATTTACGCACAAGTGCTACATAAGGAGTTTGTATTCGCCTCCTCCCCCAACGTTATTTTGCATGGGTAAGTGTAAAGCATCTCTCCATGCTACATGTAATAAAAAAAGCCTTACAGCCCAAAACATTTTCCATAACAGTAGCAGTAGTAGTAATACCAGATATAGTAGCAGTATGGGAGAAAGGGTGTTATATGCAGTAACTGATTTGAACCAATCACTGTGAACTGCAATGGAGAGCAAAATCTTTTGATTGGTTCAAACAATTGAGTAACAAATCAAAGAAATCGACCATCTCACCCATTACGTACCTAGAAAGTCCTTATAGCCCTTGGCCTCTGCAGTCTTTAGGTCTCCCAGGAGCAGAGCAATGAAGCCGTCCACCATGTCGGCGGAAGTGCCCACCAAGGGCACGTCGTTCACGAATCCCACCCACAGTTCAATCGGAGGGTTGGTTCCCATCAACGGTTCTTTCGGTGGGTGGGGTGACATCTCGACCCCAGAGTCAGCCATGTCCTAATGAGATATAAAAGGGATTTTTTAATCACAGTTGCAGCATCTAAAAAGATGGTAATTAATGATACCACTTCTAACATCTTGTTCCTGGTTTGTGACCTACCTTAAGGTATAGAACCCAGTTCCTTTTAGGTATTAAAGACATCCAAGAGAGTAATCGTAATCATCATTATCATCATCATAATGATTTGATAAATTGGCACAAGAGGTAATTATTTGTGTTTTTTGTTTTGTTACTTCTACTGGACCAGTTATAAACACAATACATGTGTAGCCACACCAGTTCAGCTGTTTGTTTGATTTAATGTGATCTTGCCTAAGGTTCCCTCTACTTGAGTTATGTGCATCATTCTGCCTTTCTGAAACTGCATATTCATAAATATGGACATATTGTAATTCCATACGGTTTTTAAACTTGTTACTTTTTATTTCTGAAATGATAAGCAGAGGATTTCTTACCTGTAATGTGCAAATGTTACAGGGGATATACAATAAAGGTTTATAACCCCTGTATGTCATATCCCCCCACCCCCACGATGCAGATGTTCAAGTTTTCTAAAAAATGTATCCTAAATGATTTCTTACCTTCTGCAAATGTTACGGTGAAATAGGTTATTCAGATGAAAAATGCTGTAATGCTGCTGGAAACTTCTTTGAACAATATTTAAATCTAAACAGTTGCTGTCTTGGAGCTTTGAAATAGTACTCTTCTCCGACAATATATATATACAAACTTCACAGTTCACTCGCAAATCACAAAATCCTTTTTCTGATAAAATATTAGTCTGTCACAATCGCAAAAGTGATTGTTGGAGAGAGGAGGGGAAAAGCCTTCTATTGTAATTTTACAGCTTTCAATTGACAATCAAATGTCAAAATAATTTTTTTGTCTAAGTCAAGGTTCAAAATTAAAATAATGTTGGTAAACTATTCTTCACAAATGAAAATGTCCAAGTTTCTTGCCTGCTGCATTGAGTTCGTTGAGCAACTGAGATCTTTTGGGAACTTTAACTACCTTGTGCTGCTCTTATATTTTTTACCGAGAAAATAAGGAAGTAGATTTCTGAATGCTGTCTCATGAGGCGATGATGATTTGCATGAGATCGCAGCTGATTGCCATTTTTTCAGAGTGATTTGGTTTCTGCAGAAATTATGAGTCAGTCTGATAATATAAATTTCCCTCTCTTGACTTGTAGAATGTTTCCCACTGAGCAAAGATACGTCCAAAGTACGCCTTTGTCGCACGTTGACGTCCACAGGACCTCTCTACAAGGTCGAAATTTTTTTAAATTTCCTCGTTATACCAATTCCCCGTGTGTATTTTCTCGTTATACCAATTAGCCGGTGTGTATTACCGTCTTGGTCGATGCGCTATTCTCCGTTGGTCTGGGGAGAGTACCGCCGCTGGGGATTGAACCCGTGTCACTGCGGCAGTAGGTGAGCGCGTATACCGCTGCACTACGTCTATTAGATTTCTGTAGACCTTTCTGTAGACATTTAGCTAGTTTAGATAGGATTTATTGTGCGGAAGGCATTTACCTTCTACCAAAGGAGTTACATGCTTTACAGTGTAAGCTATTTAAATGCTGTTATTACACTCACTCTCTCGCGCGCGCTCTCTCTCTATCTCTCCAGTAATAATATGTTGTTAATAAATTATACATATTATTTATTTGTTTATTCACAAATAAAAAAAATTTCATTAATCACGTGTCGATTTCCGGAACCTGTCTTGCACGTCCACAGACGTCCAAAATATCTCCTAGCCAGACGTTCAAATATTGAACTGCATGTCTACAGAGGGGTCATATTCAGACGTCCAGATATTGAACCTGATTTGCACATCGAGCAGACATACAGATGTGGTCCTGGACCGACCGACGCAAAATAGGCATGATCTGCACGTCTGGCAGAAGTCTCATGTTTGCTGGGTGCCAGCAATTTAGATGTCATTTGTACACCCACCTAAAGTATGGTGTAAAATTTCTTCGTCGCTCCTACGAGCTGGAAGCGGGCCAGAGCAAATAACTTCCCGACACATATTTTTAGCCACTGCACACACCGATACAACATTATTTTTGGTGACCTCTGATTGCCTCAATCGGATGTCGTTTGTGCCGAAGTGGATAACAATCCTAGAGTATTTACGTTTACTTTTAGCCAGCACTTTTAAATATGCCTCAATGTCGGTGGCTCTGGCACCAGGAATACACTGTACTATGGTCCCTGGTGTGTCTAATCTCACGTTTCTCAAAATACTATCCCCTATGATCAGGGCTTTCTCAGTAGGTGTGTTACCGAGTGGGGAATATCGGTTGGAAACGCGAGTTGGGTGGTGCTCGGCGGCCCTGGGGCGGCAACTATGTTTCTTTGGTACCGTGATAAAATCGTCCTGCAGCGAGGACACTGGCGGCGGAGAAACACTCGCATCTAAACTAGCATCCGGCTCGGGTAAAAGGGAGTCTAAGAAAGTCTCACTCTCCTGAATCTGATATAAAGTCCGGATGCGCGTCTCTAACTCAGCTATTTTCTGTGCCGATTCTAAATTAAGCTGAGTACAAGCTTAGTACAAGTACCATTACTTGTAAAATTGGCAGCAGAGCTAAGACTAAACATGCAACAAACTGTGCAGGGAATGGAAGCCATGATGCGCTCTTACCGTATTTTCTTTAGTTGTTCGCTTCGTTCGATTTACAATTTACTTTGGCGAGTAATCCGGGGAAAGTAGTATATGATGCTTACTTAGGTTTTGGTTAAACACAAAAGCCCAAGATAGTCGATACACACTTGAAAGCACGATATTAGCCTGTAACTAAGTTTTTCGAACTCCTCGCTGTTTCAACCACAAACAGGAAGCAGCAAAGCCAAACAGCCCAAATATGTGATACCAGCTGATTGGAAGGAGTCAATGTTGACATTAACCTTGGTGTGTGTGGAGCAATTGTTAGCTACGGTAAAAGTGCTTATGAAGCTAGAATTTGTATGAGATTCGCAAGCTAGCATCTTGCCCTGAAACAATCATAGCCTAGTTATTACACTGAGGAAGTAAGCAGCTTGGAGTTACATTAACGAAGAACATGTAGTTTGTTTTGACGCGTACTTCCTAGCATTACAGAATCGTTCAAAAGTTCAAATTCCTGACTCTGACCTACACTGCAGCCAACAGAACAGCCCCTTCCCACCTACAGGACATAATTCAGCCCTACACGCCAGCTCGACCACTCTGCTCAGCTGCAGCGGGGACACTTGCACTTCTGCCATCCGGGTGAACGGTTTATGTCCATACCGATCACTGAGCTTCTCCATCCTAGCTCGCCAAGGATGGAATAAATGCCCCATTCTTCTACGAACCACACAGTCACTGCCCATTTTCTACCATGGTTTGAAGACCCATCTCTTCTGACTGTACCTTGAGTAACTGTTAACACGACTCCTCTGCAGGTTTACTCCCAACCTATTATCACTCTTACATCACTTGTACCTTGATCATCTAGCACAGTGGTGTCAAACTCGTGCCATGGAGGGCCGTGTGTATGCAGGTTTTCATTCCAACCAATGAATGCTGCCTCAATTACTCATTCAGCCATATGCGTTTAACTGCATTGAAGCACAGAATATAAGAAATTTTTTATTTAGACAATGCGGGTCACCATAGACGTCGGGTCACCATTGTGCACAAACCTGCATCCCTAATTCAGCAAATAATTTAACTAATTATATAATCAAGATCTGAGGCTGGAATGAAAACCTACATACACACGGCCCTCCATGGCACAAGTTTGACACCACTGATCTAGCACCTTCATATTGCACTTGCATCTTCACCCAGCACTTTTGTTGCACTTGTATGGTCTTTTTTATGTTGTAGCTCTTCATCATATGTCTCGTAATCATTCATCACTTCTGGTTTGACTTGCCATAACTTCACTGACTTAAGCTTACTTTTATGATTCCACCAACGCTTTATATGTGAACTAAATTTATGTTCATGCCTATGGATAACTGACACTCAATAGGAATTTTAATGACCTTCGGAATGCACTTACTGTACGTCCCTTTGGATAAAAGCGTCTGCCAAATAAAATGTAATGTAACTATCCACTTCTGCTAACCGCTAGTGCCCTTTGGACTGCCTAAAACACCCTTGTTTTTCTGCTTCCTCAATTTAGAGGGATTTTTTCATTTATGCACAGGTGCTACATAAGGAGTTTGTATTTGCCTCCTCCCCCAACGTTGTTTTGCATGGCTAAGTGTAGAGCATCTCTCCGTGCTGCATGTAATAAAAAATCCTTACAGCCCAAAACATTTTCCATAACAGTAGCAGTAGTAGTAGTAGTACCAGATATAGTAGCAGTATAGACAAAAGGCTGTCATATGCAGTAACTGATCTGAACCAATCACTGTGAATTGCAATGGAGAGCAAAATATTTTGATTGGTTCAGACAATTGAGTAACAAATCAAAGAAATCATCCATCTCACCCATTACGTACCTAGAAAGCCCTTATAGCCCTTGGCCTCCGCGGCCCTTCGGACTCCCTGGAGCAGAGCAATGAAGCCGTCCACCATGTTGGCGGAAGTGCCCACCAAGGGCACGTGGTTCACGAATCCCACCCACAGTTCTATCGGAGGGTGGGTTCTCCTCAACAGTTCTGTCAATGACATTACTTCTAACATCTGGTTACTGGTTTGTGTCCTACCTTAAGGTTTAGAACCCAGTTCCTTTTAGGTATTAAAGACATCCAAGAGAATAATCATCATCATGTTTTGATAAATTGGCAAAACAGGTAATTATTCATGTTTTATGTTATTTCCTCCGGAGCAATTATAATTCATACATAGCCACACCAGTTCACCTGTTTGTTTGATTCAACGTGAGCCTTCTATCCTAATTGTACAGCTTTCAATTGACAGTCCTGCATTGTCAAATGTCAAAATAAATCTTTTAGTCGAAGCCAAGGTTCAAGACAAAAACATTTGTAAACTATTCTTCACAAATAAAATTGTCCAAGTTTCGTGCCTGCTGCATAAATTTGTTGAGCAACTGAGATCTTTTCGGAACTTTAATTTCCTTGTGTTCTACTTATATTTTTTCCACTAAGAAAATGAGTAAGTAGATTTCTGAGAATGGTTTGCATAAGATCTCAGCTGATTGTTGTTTTATCAGATTGGTTTGGTTTCTGCAGAAATGATAACATGCACTTCCCTCTCCTGACTTGTAGAATGTTTACCAACAATTCAGAAGTCATTTGTACACCCACCTAAAGCATGGTGTGAAATTTCTTGTGTCGTTCAGATATTGCAGAAAGTTGTGCTAACAGCTCATGTTACACTACTCTTCCATGCTGCATCTATAAACCTGTGTTGATTAAAACGACATATTCACACAATGGATATGTAAGACTGGGAACTTTATTGAAGTATGCTGCGTTGGGAACATTGAATCCAATTATACGTGTGGATATGTACTGAAGCAATGCAGATTAAGTACCTTGCTCAAGGGTTCAACGGCAGTGTCCTAGCAGGGAATTGAACCTTTAAAATTTTAGGTTACAAGTCCAACTCCTTACCCATTATACTACACTGCCACCACTTGGGTTCAGAGTCTGGAGGCAGGATCACAGCTGGCTGTAGTACGAAGTTGTCAACCTCCCAGACATCAATTATAGGAAAAAGGAGACAAGTGTAAAAAAATAAAAACAAAAAACAGAAATGATTTCACTGTGTAAATATTTCCTTTTAATGAATGCAGGTTGTGAATGGCACACATGTAGCATGGAAGAGCAGTTAATCTACACTACACCATTAGCACACCCTTCTGCAATATGACTGACATGTACACTGCAGACATACAATCCATATACAGCGGCACGTCCCATCACTTGACCTCTCCTCATCACTTTTTAAGGATGCAAAGCCTATGTCCCTCAAGGATGCTTGATGTTGCATCCACATGAAATCACTTCACTACGAATCTGCACAACTACTACTACTTTTATAAGGATCGACAAGAATCAATTTTATATTTGACGCTAAGGTACTTTTACGATGAGTCTGCTTTATTCACAAGACAGGCGTATTCGGCAGTTGGGACTGAGGCCCTGTATCTTCTGTAGCTTGTGGCTGGGTGTTCCTGTTTTGGCTGTAGGCCTGGTAGGGTGATGCAGCTCTGACAGAGCGTCATTCTTTTAGGGAAGCGAAATTATGCAGCCTCACTCAAAGACGTCACACAAGCTAGTTGTATGGGACGGTTCAGAAAAGGTACTGTATGCATGTACATATAGGGACAGGTCCAGAGTGGTGGTGCAGTTTGAAAACAAATTCATTACTCAAACATGTAGTCCAGACACACAAGTTCAGATTTCAGCCGTAAGCAGATCGTCATCCGAAAATAAGTCAGTAGACAAATCAGTTAGTCCTCTAAAACAGTTAAAAAAAAAAAAAATAAATAAAAAACTCGATTCACCACTGTTTTAAGACTCTCCACACTCACCCTCCACACTTCTCTCATGAGGATACTTCACACCAGCTGAAGGGGATGGGAAGCTCAAATGCTGTTTTTAACAACTCATGTCATGTGGGTGCTTAAATCTGAGCTATATTAAAGCTGTTGACTTTCAGGGAGCGGATCCATCTATAACTTTGTTGTCCCACATGTCCAGCCAATGAATACATTCATACAGTACCAGCCCTCCAATTAACATTTCCAAACAGTATCTGCCAGGAATTACACCGGACACTCCCTACTCCTGCTGAGAACAAACCGTTTGTTTCACAGCAGTGTGGTAACTCAGACATGACCCGGTCGCCGGGCCAACCCTACATTTGTGGCAAGTTTCTCAATCAACTGAGTCATTCAGAAACCACCAAAAGTGAAATACATTTAGACATATTTTTTTAATAAATAAAGTATGCAACATATCCCTAAACACGTGAATGATAGTTTAAATGATGACAATGATTTCATTTTGGCAACTGTGTAAAGACAGGTCATCTGTCTAGTGGCACTTTTGTTACAACACAAATTTCTGTTTGTGAAGTTAACATCGTTAATTTTAAATGGGCCTTCTCACACCATCTTGGCGATATCGCACTTTGTGTTGCCGTGACGAACACTGATGTTTTCCAGTTCCGTACGCCACTCCGGATCAGAGCGTTGGCAGCATGAGCGTCACTGGGGCGGCAGTGTAGTATAATGGGGAAGGAGCCGGTCTTGCACCGTAAAGGTCACAGGGTCGATTCCCGGGTAGAGCACTGCTGTTGCACCCTTGAGCAAGGTGCTTAACCTGCATTGCTTCAGTATACACCAGCTGTATAAATTGATGCAATATAAATGCTATGTAACAAGTTGTGTAAATCGGCTCTGGATGAGAGCGTCTGCTAAATGCCTGTAATGTAATGTTATGATGCAAACTGCAGGCCACAGAGTTGAAGGCAATGGAGGGAGTCTCAGAAGACGGTGAGCAGGGCGAAGACTCCGTACAGCAGCGCGCAGGGGTACGCCACCAGGAGCTGCTGTCCTTCCATTGCCAGTGTGGAGATGAAGATCTTGGATGCCGACAGGCTGCACCAGCCAATAACCAGGAGGGCAAAGAGAGTTCCCAGAATCCCCCTGGGTTAAACAGACAAGCCAGAAAAGAAGAATGGAAGGAGAGCGAGAAGAAGTTTGAGGATGAGAGATGAGAGAGGGAGTGAAATGAAAGACGGGGAGTGAGAGAGGGAGCAGAATTGAAGGTCAGAGGTGAGAGAGGGAGTGGAATGAAGGATGGGGAGTGAGAGAGGAAGTGGAATGAAGGATGGGGAGTGAGAGAGGGAGCAGAATTGAGGGTCAGAGGTGAGAGAGGGAGTGGAATGAAGGATGGGAAGTGAGAGAGGGAGTGGAATGAAGGGTCAGAGGTGAGAGAGGGAGCGGAATGAAGGACGGGGAGTGAGAGAGGCTGACGGACTCACTGAAGGGAGAAGAAGATGGCGAAGGTGGAGAGGCCCACCATGGGGAGGAGGCAATACCCGAGGACGCTGGCCACACAGCCGTAAGACACGGCCACCAGGCTCATCAAGTTCAGCAGCGTGTACATGCCCAGGCAGCCCATGGCACTGATACCGTACACATAGCCGAAATGGATCTTCCCAGCCTGGAACACAAGCATAAGCACGCACACACACAGACATACATATATCATACACACACACACACACACACACACAGATATCACACACGCACACACACACAGACACACACACAGACACACACACACAAAACACAGATATCATACACACACACGCACACACACACACACAGATATCATACATACAAAGAGAGAAATTATACGCATAGCCAAAATGGATCTTCCCAGTTCAGAACACATGCATACATGCCCGCACAAGCATACACACATAAACACCCACACAACACCCACACGCACACACACACACACACGCACACACACACAAATAGTTGCAAAGGGTTCATAGGTGGTGGTTTATGTCACAGTATGACGCACACATACCATCAGTAGTGTTGCACCTAGAGCAACGCAAAACAGAATTGGTCCGGTCAAATCTGTTTCGTGCATGATGCTGCCATCTGCTTGTTTCAAGGGGTTTAACACTGTCAGAGTCTTCTGCCAGATATGATCGAAGTTAATGCCCAATTCTGTAAAATTCCAAACCGAGTAATGTTAAAGAAATATAATATTTCCCGCTAATATATTATTCAGGAAAAAGCAAATGGACTTAATTTAAAATAAATTAGCCAATAATACTTATTTTATAGACACAACTATTACCCAAAGGTTTTGATGGCCACCACTTCAGTAGAGAGGAAACATAAAGACGTGGGCCATTGCTCAAACTATGGCAGCAATTGACAGTTAACGACAGCAAATCTACTACCATTAATACTGCATCCAGACAGTTCCTGTACACAAAACTGAGATAATTACCATCATAGTAATGATCATAGTAATAATTATAGGCACAGACACTTGTCTTTCACAGGGAATGTGTAATTTAACTTGTTTGTGACATCTTGTCTGTATATGGTCCCATACAGTAGAGCTTGATTGATTGATTGATTGATTAACTGATTGATATTACATTATGGACATAAGCATGACCCTCAGCAGTACCTTCCAGCAATGGAGGCTCATCCTCAAAAGTGTCTGCCCCTGTATAGGCAGCTGTCCCAGTATCCTTTGCAGGTTGGAACATTTGGCCTGTGTAGAGTGGATCGGGAGAGCCCAGACCCATGGAGGGGGCGAAGACACCGGGCGGGGGCACATCATAATCACTAAAAAATCAGACAAAAAGCGAAAAACTATAGCAGCACATGTAGAGCAACACATGTAACTCTAGTACTATGTTGCTTACACGTCTTGGTGGGCAGCGTCCTCATAAACGTAGGCCGGCTGCTCCTGGTCATTGATGTAATATCCCGACTGGTAAAAATCTGGCTCAAACTGCTGAAAGTCCCCCATTCTACTGGGAAAAGTGCACGACGCAAAGTCATCAATAACACTCAGATGCTATTCAGACGCAATGTACTGTGCAAATGCACAGATTGCACTGCAGTTCATAAACTGCCACAAAAAAGGGCAAGGAAATCTCTGAAATTTTGATTATAGTTCAGGCACAAGTGATTGCATCACAGTTTCCAGAGAAAACCAAATGTCAATACAGATCTCCAGTTTTTAAAGCAGAAAAGTAGAGCACAAGAGTACTTACTTGCTGAATTCTCGGCTGTTCTCGGACAGTTGATTATCCTGCGTATTTGGTATCTATCTATATTCAATATATAGACTCGTCTTCAAAATATTAACAAGAGTTGGTCATTTACTGGACAGTTTTCTTAACATTTCCGACAGAAAATTAAGAACAGAGAGACCATGTTTTGTGCTGTAAGGGGAAAGGGGGACCAGTGACCACAGTTGTCGAGACGTTGCACTATAAATAGCTTGCTATATTTGCAAACTATTTATAGGATTAAAGGGTTCATGTAGCAATGGGGGGCTCGTGGTGAAAGCAGAACACTACTAAGACACTAGCTTTTTATTGTATAATTGGGACTCCATCAAAGTATGTTATTCAGATCAGTAGTATCTAAGGCCTTCTATTTTTTTTTTTTTTTTAATGAACTGATACTGAATGATTTCAATCAATGGTTCCCATTTTTTTTATCCATTGCAAACGAACAAAAAAATAAGTAAATAGAAATCAAGGAATAAGCAACAGATGCATCATAATTAAACTTTGTGCACATGAAACACATTAGATGTAACACATTATATGAAATGTATGCATATATGTATGTACGTATATTATTATTATTATTATTATTATTATTTCAAATCATAGTTATTGAAACGCTCGTAATTGACTGTAGTGAGCCAGGATGATAGTTGTGTGTCCTGTCGTATGCAGGAAATGCATTCGTGACAATGTCCAAGGGCCGGCTCCTGGCCAGGCAGTGCTTACTGCAGAAACATCTTGTGGATCACCGGAGGAGGACCAAGAATCGAATTTCCTAGAATCACCGAGGTCGTGGACTGTGACCAAACTGCATTTCAGATGATTCGTAGAAAAGGATGAGCAAAAAAAAAAAAACATATTACATCGTGATATTTAAAAAAAATGGGTTAGAGTTTTAAAATATAATTAATTATTTTTGTGTGTAGGCTACCATGCCACAAGCCATAGCGGTATCACCGACTGTGCAGCTTACAGCTAGAGTAGCACTAAAATAAATAAATAAATAAATAAATAAACATTTTAGATAACATATAAATCTGGATCTTTACATGTGCACTGCCAGTATCTTCTTTCGATACGTTTAATTAAACACTATCCAAGCCAATCCACATGGGGTTTAACCAGCTGACATGCGCAGATGCGACGCATTTCGCTCTGAAGACGATCGCAGCCCCGGTCTGCCCTGTGCCTACGGTGCAGACATTGCAGTAGTCAGGTGATTGCGTAGGCCACATGACCGGAGATCAGTCAAGTCACATGAGCACTGTTTACTTTAGCTTGCAAATTCTGCAGTTCGTGAGACAGCAGTCCGGCGAGTTGCAAAAGAAGGGATTTGGTCCTCCAACTGTGAGTAATTATAACATCTTTTTCACAAGTGAATCGCTTACCCATATACTTCGCTTGATTTCATACTTTATGAATAGTTATTTCGAACGAATCGAGTATTGGTACATTTGAGTGGACAATATTGCTGACTACATATTTAATTTACAAGATGGTCAGCAAATTTGCACTGTAATTAGCTAGCTGGCTGATCTATAGCTTGCTAATTCTGCCGATCTGAACGTGTACGTTCCAGGCAGCTACGAAGTGTTACTGTGTAATTTTAATTCTTAACTGGCACAAGCCACAAAGCTGAAACTGTAAAGTGGAAGTGTTGGCATATGTACCATATAGGCACTAACTAAAACAGGATATGTTTTTGTCAATGAAGTGCTGTCTGTGTACATTCACTTAAAACAGGCGATGGTTGTGAAAAGTGTGTAAAAAGCTATGGCCGTCAGAAATCCAAGAGTTGCGCGATATCATCCCGTTAAAACGTGCCTATCCATTTTGCATATGTATGTGCCTCTCATGGGGTATACATTGTATTAGGTCCCTCTTTTCGTGACAATTTAAATCCACCAGAGACGTTGAGGAAAAATGAGGCTTGTGATCTTGGAGGACTATGACCAGGCGAGTGAATGGGCTGCCAAGTACATTCGGAACCGAATCGTCCAATTCAGGCCGACCGCTGACAAATACTTTACTTTGGGATTACCCACAGGTACGTTTTCACCAATATCAGAAGTCAACCTTTTGTAGGCCAACTGATTAAGTATCACATTTCGTTCATGTATTTTATGCAGTTTCGTTTACATTATTTGTAATTATTTTCCCACACAGTTGTATTTTCCTTTGTTTGAAAGTGGTTTGAGTATCCAGACCTGTCCATGGCATGAAAAGTGAGAACTCTGTTCCCATTTGTGATAATCAAAGCTGACTGATTCCTACCATTTTGTCGACTCATTAACTCTCTTCTAGGAGGCACTCCTCTTGGCTGTTACAAAAAGCTAATCGAATATCACAAAAGTGGAGACCTGTCATTCAAGTATGTCAAAACATTCAACATGGATGAGTACGTGGGTGAGTATTGTCTGTCTGTTCAGGAAAGAAACGCCACTGTCAGCACACAAGTGTGAAGTCCGGAAGTCATGATCTTGGCAGTTTTGTTTAGCTGGCATGTTTTAGCAGGGCATTCTTGTGCTTCAAAGGGTTAAACCTGAACTGAGGTTTTCTGAGTCATTTCTGTTTGCATCCCACCACTGTTTTTTGTTCCTCTGCTGTGGTGGCTTGTTTCTCAGTGCTATTCTGCTTACAGTCACTGACAGTAAAACTGAGATACAGTGAAATAAATACAGGAAGAGCAAACATTTATTGGAATGAGGGATGCATGTAATTATATGTAATCACACCTGTATTTAACACTGCAGTGATTAACTGGTTAGTGTGTGCTTATGTCAGATGCAGTTGTGGTAGATGTGAGTCTGTTCTTTTGGGGGGAAGTTTGACAAAGGCAAAAGGCATTGGGAATAACAGCTACTCTGAAGTGAGATATTTATTGGGGTCTTTCTGCAGGATGTTTAATGACCTTTCACCTCTCACCTTTCACCCTCTATCCTGTTCTATATTAGTACCGTAAGTCACCATTAAGAAATGGCACAGAGTGAAAAAACAGTGGCTTAATACTAAACTGAGGTATCTGGTTTAAGATTTAATTCAATTTTACAATATAAAAGAAACTACATGTGAAATTTTCTTTCAATCAGACTTTTATCTCAGTTAGAAAGTCACACATTAAGATACAAAATAAAGCGAAGAATTGACACATGTTTTTACGTGATGTATTGTTTTAAGCATTGTACATCAAGTGTCCGTTATTAAGGAATTTTTATTTTTATTGTGTTTAAAAACAAAAAAAACAGTGTGCCGCATATGGTCTGTGCCCCATATAGTCTGTGCCCCTGGTCTCACCAACATGGCTTTTCTCTTAATCTCCTAAATTGAGTCTGCTGAGTGGCAAATGCACTTCCCCCCCCCCCCCCCCCCCACTTCCCCCTCTCCTCAGGGCTTCCGCGGAATCACCCGGAAAGCTACCACTCCTACATGTGGAACAACTTCTTCAAGCACATCGACATCGACCCCGCCAACGCCCACGTCCTGGACGGCAACGCGGACGACCTGCAGGCGGAGTGCCAAGACTTTGAGCGCAAAATCGCGGAGGCTGGCGGGATTGACCTCTTCGTTGGCGGTCAGTTTCTTCACCCCCCCCCCCCCCCGCCCCCCCCCGACCCCACCCCATCCCACCCACCCTTCATGGTTTCATTGCTTGTTGGACTCTAATGAAAGATCTAACCAGTGCTACACAGATACTACCATTACTGAAGCTGCTGGTTTTGGAAATCGTCCTGGTAAATAACACTGAAAAAGTGTTACTTGTTTAGAAAAATATTATAAGTGCCTAGGTTTTTGTTAATTCCCTAACTAAAATTAAATTAAATTAAATAAATAAACTAATTCCCTCAGTTGATTAAGGTCATATTGAACTGTTAGTAGTGGTGATGATGGAGCATTTAGCCACATGCTAACAAACTGAAAAGGGGCTCTCCCTCTCAGGCATTGGGCCCGATGGACACATTGCCTTCAACGAGCCCGGCTCCAGCCTGGTCTCCCGGACCCGAGTGAAGACCCTGGCCCAGGACACCATACTAGCCAACGCCAGGTTTTTCGGGAACGACTTGTCAAAGGTCCCCACCATGGCTCTGACGGTCGGCGTTGGCACGGTGATGGATGCCCGAGAGGTAAGGGCGGGAAATTTAGGCCACAGGTCCTCCATCCAAGGGCCATAATCAAAAAATTAACATGTTTAAAAATATTTTACCTAAGTAGATGCTGGTAAATATTTGAAAAAAACTTGGTGATTCCTGAGAATTTGCAACAAAGCATCATTTTTTATTTATTTTATTGATTTTTTTTTTTTTTTTTTGCCAAAGTGTAAAGTCATATGAAAGGATGTGTTGAGGATATTAGAGAAAGTAGATGTTTCTCATTAAAATGGTCAGGAATCTGCAGGAATTTCCACTGGTGTCGAAGGGTGTTCAGACGCCATTCAGACGCAACAGACATCGCCTGTGCGATCTCTGGCCCAGCGGAGGCCTGCTTGCGCCTGCTGAAAATGGCCGCCGCTGTGGCAGGCGTGTGAACAAAACGGGCGCTTCCGTGCGTTTCAGGTGATGATTTTAATAACGGGGGCCCACAAGGCCTTCGCCCTGTACAAAGCCATCGAGGAGGGCGTGAACCACATGTGGACCGTGTCGGCCTTTCAGCAGCACCCCCGCACCATATTCGTGTGTGACGAGGACGCCACCCTGGAGCTGAGGGTCAAAACGGTCAAGTACTTCAAAGGTGAGTCCTTCCCCCGGAGCTTAGGAAGGCATTTATCAATTTAAAATGACGACAACGACAGCCCCGCGATAGATTGGCGGCCTGTCCGGGGTGAATTCCCACCTCTCGCCCAATGCACGCTGGGATAGGCTCCAGCACCCAGAAATTTGGGTTTGAAATACAATTTTTGTGTTTGTTTGTCTTTGGCTGTAACATGAAAGTTACTCTGCATGCAAAGACCAAGATCCATCATCATCTTGAATTGGGTTGTTACAGTTAGTCATTTTTATGTTTATTTCCACCTGAAAATCCACTAAAGTCCTTCGCTGACATTTTTGCAGGTTTGATTTTATTTTAATTTGTTGCTTTTGTAAAAAAAAAAAAATGTATTTTAACATTCATCATGTCTTTACATTGCACAGTAAGAGACAGCACGTGACCATTTCTATGTAAATAAATATTTTTTTGGCCATTCGACCCCACAAAATCATTTCAGCAGGTCATCAACAATGACTCAAATGTGCATTCCTATAGTACACCGTGTAACTTCAAAGAAGCTAGCACCAAATGTACATTCCTATAGTACACAGTGTAACTCAGAAGCAGCTAGCACCAAATGTACATTCCTATAGTACACAGTGTAACTCAGAAGCAGCTAGCATCAGATGTACATTCCTATAGTACACAGTGTAACTCAGAAGCAGCTAGCATCAGATGTACATTCCTATAGTACACAGTGTAACTCAGAAGCAGCTAGCATCAGATGTACATTCCTATAGTACACAGTGTAACTCAGAAGCAGCTAGCATCAGATGTACATTCCTATAGTACACAGTGTAACTCAGAAGCAGCTAGCATCAGATGTACATTCCTATAGTACACAGTGTAACTCAGAAGCAGCTAGCATCAGATGTACATTCCTATAGTACACAGTGTAACTCAGAAGCAGCTAGCATCAGATGTACATTCCTATAGTACACAGTGTAACTCAGAAGCAGCTAGCATCAGATGTACATTCCTATAGTACACCGTGTAACTCAGAAGCAGCTAGTCTCGAAAGTACATTCTTCCAGTACACAGTTGAAGCCACGCAGTGGCCGTACGGATATCAATTCCCAAATTTTATTCCGTTTTTCTTGTCTTGGCTCCTGATTTCTTCTGATTCACATTATCGGTGAGCTTCTGATGAGTAAGGTCATGTGTTTATGTGCTGTTTTATTTTTGTTTCTTAATGTCGTTTGCATGTCTAGCGCCCAGCGGGAGAGCAGAAACTGATGAATTGGCACGGTAGTGAAAGGTCAATAAAAATTAACAACTTTAAAATGGCCGCTAACAATACTCACCTGCCTTTCCTCACTCAATTATTTGTCAATGGTCAAGAAAATATTTATTACATTTGTTTAGATGTGGCTTTTTCATGCTCCGCAACTTTTCTAACAAGACATTAATTTCATCATTTCATCCAAGACCATATTGAAATTTGGGTGCTGTAACTTTTTTGTGATTCGTGAATTGACTGAATTGACGTGATTCTTGTCTGGTTTTGTGCTTCCAAAGGGCTGATGCATGTACACAACAAGCTTGTGGACCCTGTGAGCACCGTGAAGGACTACAAGAACTGAGAGAACGTTTCATTTAATCGATGTAACTGGCGCCTAACGCTGGGGTGATGGTAGAGAAAATCGATGAGGTCAAGGCCTTAATTCTTTTGTACTGTAAAGTGGAAAACTTTGGAGGGTGCGCATTTAGGTCACTATGGAGGGTGGGAACCTTAGGATTCGCATTTCAGTGTGCCCACTGTCCAGTCAAATTCTTCATCCGTTCATTTCAAAGTGAATTTTTCATAACACATTTCAGTGGGTCACCTTAAGGGATGCCAAAAAAAAACAAACAAAAAAAAAAACACCCCCCACATTTCAAAGCCTTTACTGTCGTGTAAGAAACGGCTGGTTCTGTGGAGGCCAGGAAAGACCTTTTGTTAGACCAGGGGTAACCAACCCTGTTCCTGGAAATCGACTGTCCAACCCTAACAAAGCGCTCTCCTTTCATCAGCTGGACATCTGCTGATAGGTGGAGTCAGGTGTGCCAAATTAGGATTGAAATGAAACCCTACAGGATGGTGAATCTCCAGGAACAGGGTTGGCAACCCTTGGGTGAACCAATCAAGCATTCATCAGTCAGCACAGTGATGGCAGCCTGCCGAATGTAAGCTTGATGCAACAACCTAAGCACTTTATTCGTCTAAGGATAGTATAATTTCCCCTAAGAACTCAGAATGGGATCCATTTATTGGCTGTTGAAAAGTAAGGACAAACCTGGGTGCCAATTAAATGGTGTTGAATCTCTGAAGTGTATCTGAAGGTGTGGTATGGGCAAGGCCAGAATTTCTGCACATTCCTTACAGTCCATTCCCTTGCCCAGTTCCTCGTCCACCCCCCTCCCCCTTCCCCCTTCCCCCTTCCCCCCTGCTCTCTCTCTCTCTCTCCCTCCATCCATTTTCCTTAATCTGAACGCAATACAGCAGTAGCAGCAGCAGCACTTGCCGGCTGATATGCAACATTCTGTCAACGTTGTCACCACCCTGGAGAGGTTCTGAGAGCGTTGCGTTTCCATGGTGCTGGGTGTAATCAGTGCTGTTGTGTGTTGTCATGGTATTGCATTCGTACGGAACTGTTACACATTAAAAATCTCACTGTGGAGTGTTCTCGCTATGGGTATGCTAAGTTTTTTTTTTGTTGTTTGTTTGTTGTTTTTTAAACCTTTTCGAAACGTTTTATATCAGAGTCGGTATGGTATATTCCTTTATGCCCTGTTGCTCTTGGCAAACCATTGCCTATCCTTCAAATAGCCTTAAAACTTATTGGATTTCCTTTCACATGCATGCTACCATACCCACAAAAAAAAAAGTTTTGTACTGTAAGAATGTCTTTCAGTTGCAAGCGTTTAATAAAGAAATGGCTTGCTAACCACATTTTCTTCATTCATTTAATGACATTGTTCATTTACTAGTTTTTTATTGTTGATAAATGATTATAGTCACTTGGAAGGGGGAGGGGACAGGTGGAGTGGTGTTGGCAGGATAATTTAAAACAAAATCCACAGGGTGCCATGATAACTGATTCATTTTTTATGCAGTAAAGTACATTGCCTTTTACACCCACAGGGTGGCTCCACAAGCTCTAAAGCTCATCTGTGCCCCCAGTTTAAAATTCCTTGGGTCCAGCTTCATCTGCCGATTTTCATATGCTCATTTCACATCTGTTTTTAACCATGTGTTATTTAGTCGCTGGTATTAGTTTTTGACAAGGATTTCCAAAACTGCAGTGCCCATGGATTTCATTTTGTTTATGTAAACACCTGTGCAGGTAACAAAAGCGTGAGCTAAGGTATAAAATGCACGCTGCGTGTCAGGCAACTAGCAACACCATGTTCTACATGTCGCTCGCTAGCAGGGTTCTCCTGATACAACCAGAACCCGAAGGAACCCGGATTGACTGCCAGGAACCCTGTCCCTGTGAGAACTCCACCGTCATCTTCTCCCTGCCTCTGTCTCCCAGAGGCAACTTGAAATCGCATTTCTCCACGCTCACACCTGCCGAAGTGAAGGCCTAATGGGATCAGACATGGACCATCACTGGCAAGTTTGGTAAAGCGCAGAATACCCTCGCTCGTAATCGCCGGGATTTTACACAGTGCGGGCATTTGGACACCTGTGTCAGTTTCAGCGATCGGAGGGGAAAACGCCGTCAGCCGTGATTTCGCGGTGCAGACGTTTCACTGGCTGTGCACTTCAGACAGATCTGTATCAACAGGATGTGGTCCCACCGGAATGAAGCAAGTCCTGTTCTCTAAACGCTGCCGCTCTAAAGACAGCAATAAAACTGGAAATTCAAACTGAACTACTTCCCAGTTGACACGCACATTCACGGCACACGTATTTATAAAGTTTTTTTATAGGTCCCTTGGTACTTTGTGTAGGCTATTCCGTGATCTTAAAGACTTTCTTAAAAGGATTTTATCACATTTTACAGGCAGTGTGTTGACCCCCGGCTCACTCAGGGGGCCTCACCTCTAAAAGCTTCACAGGCCCGTCACTTGACCCCTGGCATTTTTAAATTGATTCAGTTATGGACTATTGAAATAACTGGGGTCGTAGCAGCTGAAAGTGTGGACACCTGGCCACTGAAACCAAAGCATTCGTATAAAATGTAAAGTTAAAAGACAAAGCAAATTCTTACACACGAAACCTGCATTGTGATGAATAAAGTTTCAAGAAAAGCAGAATTTAAATACACATTTTCATAAAACGTAACTGATCAAGAAATTGGTTATGACAAAAAGCATTTAACAGTTGGATCCAAGACTGAGTTCGGGAACCACTGTTCTGAACGCCGAGAGGTTAGCTGCTTCGCTAACAGCTACATTAACTCGTCAGAAAAAGAGCGAGACAGCAATAGTTTTTGCCAATAGATAGGCGCCATGTAGCCTATGCCTATTATTCCTTAACATAATTTTAATTACGTAATTTAACAAGTTAAAGAAAAACCAAAACCAGCTAAAGTGGTGGTTAAATAAAGCAAAACTGTAACCAGAGGATTCCTGGTTACCGTAGAAATTTCACTTTGTCTGACATAAATGGTAAATGGACAGCATTTATATAGCGAGTTTATCCAATGCGCTTTACAATTAATGCCTACAATCATGGCGGTTCTGATGCAGCCTACCCTTTAGTCATTCAGCCAATAGTTTTATTGTATATTTGATACTGACGTAGACCGGCAAATAAGACATTAAGCAGGATAGCACCTTCACTCCTTGTGATGTAAAACAAAAAACTAAAATAACAAAAAACAAAGCAAAAACCTAGCCGAAACCTTTCAAAAGCTCGCGGTTGATCTCAGCTGGCTAACTTTTCAGAGGGCCAGTTTCTGTATTTTGGTGCGCCGACAAAGCCAACTCAAGCTCGCTCTCTCGGTGTTTACTCCCGGCCTCGGCAGCGAACCGTGGAGAGGACACGCCGTTAAGATCCTGTGCTGATTAGCTAATGCACCGCAGGTGTGCGCGCTCTCTCCACCAGCCGGCGTTTTGAGAGCGCATCCTCTGGTGCGCCTATAGCAGTCATTGTTAAGCTGACAGATCATCAGAAATATTCAACATCTAAAAACTGTCAGAGCCAATCTAAGCAGAAACGAAAACAAAAATAATATTTCTAAGAATAAGAAATTATAAATAAAAATTTTAAAAAACACAGAAAGTTGGCTATACCTTTAAGGAAAGGGAAGTGAAAGTGAAACCTCGGCTATGTGAACATGAAAGTATTATGTTGATCTTTTCTCATCACAGACACACACTGTTATTGGAGTAAAACCTTTGGACTAAGCGGAACATTTAAAGCGAGTTTAGTGAAAGGAGATGTACGTATGAGAGGTAACGTTTTCAACTTGCTGGTGAGAATAACTGCTGTAGCATAGCCTACCTTGTGTATCACGGGACCTGCATGATTCCCGAAATCTAAAACTACACTCTGTTCTTTTTACATGCGATTAATTTAATCCCGTATTTAATCAAATATATCTTTCCTCTTTTCTCAAATGTAAAATAGACCGGAAATGTTAAAAAAAATAGAAGCTTCTAGAAAACTTCATTCAACCAAAACCAAATGCCATAAACACAGAAGTGGTTCAATTTTTGAAAAAAAAAAAAAAAAAAAAAAAAAACGCCAACATTTCCCTTCTTTCAAAATTTTCAAAATACCAGAACTACTTCTGCGTTTATGGTATGGGATTTAATTTCTGTTAGAGTTGATTGACTCACTACTTGTATTATAATTTCAATGCCAGTTTCAGTTTTATTTTCACTAATTTTAGGATATCGGTGCGCCTATGTGGGTGTTTCGGGTTACAGGCGACCCAAGTGAGATGGAGGGGCCTGTCTGTCTGATTGAGAACACCAGCGCAGGTGAACTGCAGGTGAACCAGGAAGCCCTGGACATTCTGAGTTCAATCCGGCAGCCTGTGGTGGTGGTGTCCATCGTAGGCTTGTACCGCACGGGCAAGTCTTACCTGATGAACAGGCTGGCTGGGAAGCAGACAGGTACTGTCTCCATTTATTTTCCATCCCAGGCTTTTCCTAGATTTACAGATAGATTTTTTTTTTTTTTTTCCCCCGAGGTTCTAGTAGTTGCCATGGATGTTTGGTTCACACGGGTTCCTGGCTTTCTATAACTTTCTCTATAATTTTATAGTTTAAAGGTTATAATGTTTTATTGTTATCTTTGCATTATCATTGTTCTGTGCCTGTTTTTTAAGGTGTGTGTGTGTCAGTGTTTCCTCTTCAGATTCAGGTCATAGTGTCTCAGAGCTTTTATGTCTCAAAGTACCCTATATTTCCAAGGTTCTTTGTGTTTCTTTAGGATTGTGGTATGTCAGGGTCTCACCTATAGTCATAGGGTTAAGTGTCTATACTGCCTGTGGTTTCTCTCTGAGTGATTTCATGGTTCTTGTGCCTCTGGGTTTTCTCTGTGTGTGTTCAGGGTTCTAGTGTCTCCAGATTTTATCTGAGTGTTCCCATGGTTCTAGTGTATCTGGGTTCACTCTGTGTGATTTCAGGATCCTTGTGTCTCTGGGTTCTCTCTGGGTGTTCTTGGGGTTCTAGTGTATCTCTATGTGTGTTTTCAGGGTTCTCCTTGGGTTCTACTGTCCAGTCTGAGACAAAGGGCATCTGGATGTGGTGTGTACCCCACCCCTGCAGAGATGACCAAACTCTGGTCCTGCTGGACACTGAGGGTCTAGGCGATGTGAGAAAGGTAGAACACAATTTATTTCTGTGACATTAGTGAACAGCAAACTTTTTAACTGAACATTTACAGTAACTCTGTTATATTATTGTGAAATTATTCTTGACAAAAGTGACTAAATGTTTACGAAAGCATTCAAGTATAAAATTTGGTGAGTCTATTTTGATATTAAGAATCATTTTTTAACAGGACGATCAGAAGAATGACACCTGGATCTTTGCCCTGGCCATTCTTCTGAGCAGCACCTTGGTGTACAACAGCATGAGGACCATCGATCATCAGGCGCTGAGGAGCCTGTAGTATCCTAGCAACCAACAACGGCATCCCAGCAGCCATTAAAGGCCTGAAGCTGGAAGACTGGAGAGACTACATTACATTACAGGCATTTAGCAGACGCTCTTATCCAGAGCGACTTACACCACTTTTCTTTTTTTTTTTTTACTTTTTTTTCCCACAGATCTACAGTAGCTTGAATTGTCATGCTATCCTTCATTACTATGTATGTATCTCAACTCAGTCCATAATTGAAAGATTCACGAATCATGGCAGGACACATATAAGTCTTCTCTTTGCTGGGGCGTAGCACAGGAGCTCATTAATGTGTTTGATGTTCCAGGTAGCGCCAAGCTTGGCAGGGTCTCTCTGTCTCCTAGCCGCATAGTGCTGAGCTTGAGTCACATTTGCGCTTTGATTAAATTACATTCCTCTGAGTTGAGTTTTCCTCAGTGGCTGTGTGTAACAGCTACGTGACGGAGCTTACGAACCACATCAAGGTGAAGTCCAGCACGGAGGGTGAGGGAGAGGGTGAGGCCTCCTCAGACTACGCCCAGTTCCTCCCCTCTTTCGTCTGGACCGTGAGGGACTTCACTCTGGACCTCCAGTTTGATGGCAGGACCATCACCGCAGATGAGTACCTGGAGAAATCTCTGATGATCCAATCAGGTTAGCGCAAACAAAATTTTTTGAAAGTGAATAAAATCGGATTAAATGCTCTGATACCCTGCTGAGGAAAACAGGACTTGAGCTGGGCAGTTCTGCGGAGTAGGGAGCACATTACAAGCTCTGCTGTAGCAGACAGAACGCAAGCTCCTGATGAACCAGAGCAGGTAACAGTGTGTGATGAGGCCAGATTAACCTACCAAGTGGGAACTGCCCTCAGTTTGTGAAACTACAGCCACTTCCCTGCTGTGGGGTAAGCAGGCATAAATACTCTTAAGATCCAGGACATCATTCTTCTCCCTTTTCTGCTGTAATTTCCTGCCATTCACTTTACGTTTCCTATGAAATAATCAGGCGCCCCCATCCTCTTCCCCCTGCCCCATCCTCGTTCCACTATTTATTCATAGTACTAATTTTTACTAAGTACTAAATTAATTTAGTACTTAGTGCATTTTTTTTTTATTTCCTTGCTTTGATTTTGCTCTGCAGGGAACTCGCCACAAATGGCTCTTTGCAATGACGTAAGCGACTGCATCAAAAATTTCTTCCCGACCCGGAAGTGCTTTGTGCTGGACCGACCGGTGCCCCAGAGCAAGCTGAAAATCATTGATCAACTTTGCGACTCTGATCTGGACCCTGGCTTTGTCCAACAAGTAACAGACTTTTGTAGCTACATTTACAACCATTCAAAGGAGAAAACAATCTCTGGTGGAGCCATAGTTACTGGAAGTGGTAAGTGTGAATTTATTGGAGACAAGGAAAATCAAAAGTAGGGTCCAACCTGGGAATTACACCTGGAATCAAACCTTTAGATTACATGCCTAGTTCCCTAGCCATTATACCATACACTGTATATAGTATATATATTCTATTATATACATTATTTGTACTAGTAAACATACACTGTATTTATATATACTGTAAATATATATATATATATATATATATATATATGCTTCCTTTCTCAGGAACATAGTTCACAGTTAAGTGGCGGTATGATCAACAAAGCCAGGCCTTGTTGTCGTAGCACTAAAGTTGGGACCAAAACATGTTTTTGTGCCGACCAATCACCATCAAACAGACTGGCATTTTCAAGCAAAAACTCAGGCCCTTCTTTCTTTGTTCGAAGTGCTGGGGGACCTGGCGGTGATGTACGTGGACACCATTCGGAGCGGGCACATTCCGTGTTTGGAGAACGCCGTGGCGGTGCTGTCTCAGATGAAGAACTCTGCGGCGGTGGAGGCGTCTTGCGCCCTCTACAGGCGACTGCTGGGAGAGCGAGTGGTCCTGAATCCGAAGACGGGTGCCAAAGGAGAGGAGGAGCTTACCGCCGTTCATGACGTCTGCCTGAAGGAGGCGCTGGAGCTCTTTCAGGCCAATTCCTTCAGGGACGAAGACGGGCACTATCAAAAGGATCTCATCGTACGGTTTTGGGGTTTCAAAATGGTTCACAGAGTAGATGTATGGGTGCCTGCATGCTTCAGTGTAGTCATAAGGCATTTCGAAAGAACTGAGCTTACACCCTAAGTCTTTGCTAACCTCTTAACCAGGGCTGCCTAAACCTGTTGCTGGAGATCTACTGTCCTGTAGGCTTTTGCTGAAACCCCAACAAAGCACATCTCATTCGACAGCTAGAGATCTCATTGAGCTGCTAATTAGTAGAATCAGGTGTGCAAATTAGGGTTGAAATGAAAACCTACTGGATGGTAGATCTCCAGACACAGGGTTGGCCAGTCCTGCTCTTAACTATAAATGGTACCAGTACCCACATTGTAAAACTGCTAGGAATTGATGACAGCTATTTATTGTAAATACAGAACAATGCAGAGAATTCTTCTGGAATGTGTTCTAAATTAGCTTCCTCATTAATGTGGTTTAATTTTGCCATGCTACACTAGTTCAGGTTTCACTTTAGACATCTGATAATCTCAGTAAATATCAAGCAGTCATGCTAAATAAGTTACATATCAGAACTGATCAGATGTGTGAATGTCTCAGAAGAGTATGTGTACTTAAGCTACTTTAGATACGCTGTGAGTTCAGTGCAAAAAGGTTTTCCCTGAATAAGAGAGAAATCGAGGAGAATATATAAAAACTGGTCCTGGTAAGAGTAAAAAATACTCAATACAACTGAGTAGGCTGGAAAATGCAGAGCTCCATGCCTGTCTAACTTGGCCTGTGTAGTGTACCCCTCTGAAGCAGTTCAACAGTGTTGTCATGACAAAATGACATACTGCTTTTCAAAATGGACCAGTGAACTAAACCAATATGGAGGTGGACCATTTCAAATGCTGATGCAATACAATGTTATAGTGCGTATAGTTAGGCTGTGATGCTTTGTAGTGTAGCTGTGTAACCACAGGTTGATCCCTCCGTGTGCACAGGAACGGATAACGGAGGTGTATCATGGGAAATGTAGTGAGAACGCAGAGCTCTCCCGCTGCGTCTCCCTGCTGGAGCGGCTGTCGGGTAAATTGAATCACGCTTCCTACCTGAGGCCTGGTGGATACGCAGACTACAGGGTCCAGCTGGACTCCGTCGTTCAAATCTACAGAGCGACGCCTGGAAAAGGTGCACAGGTACTGTTTACCACAGATTAGAATGCTACACATAAAGTAAAGCTTTGCGCAGGTTGCCATGTGGTTGACTTATGTAAGAACCGGGTACTTGGCGATGTCACAAAGTTGTTTCTTGTTAAATAGCTCACGTCCCATCTTGTGTTTGCCTGCGCCGCAGGCTGACCAAGTCCTGGAGGCCTTCTTGAAGGACAGAGAGGAGAACATAAGAGACGTTCGGATGACCGACAAAGTTCTGACACAGCGAGAGAACCTTCTGAGGGGTGAGCGAAGCTAAGGTGGCGCTAACTGCTGAGACTCTTATTGGTCGTAAATGATGATCTGAGCTCCGGTAAAAACGTTCCTTCCCCATAGCGGGTACATTTTAGAAGCAGGGCCTGTCTGTGTAGGGCGGCAGTGTAGTATAATGGGTAACAAACTGGTCTTGTAACCTAAAGTTTCGATTCCTGGGTAGGACACTGCCGTTGTACCGTTGCGCAAGGTACTTTACCTGCATTGCTTCAGTCTGCATCCAGCTGAATGAATGGATACAACGTATATGGCTATGTAAAAGTTGCGTAAGTCGCTCTGGATAAGAGCGTCTGCTAAATTCCTGTAATGTTATGTAATGAGAGCCTGCAGGGAAAACCTGTAGAGTTGTGAAACCATGCTTTTCTTGCTATCTCACTACTCGTTTTACTCATGAGTGTCACATGATTTATTTATTTTATTTATTTATTTTTTTGTCGCTGATATTTCTTTGAGTGCTTCGTTGTGGTTCTGGTTCCCCTTGTCCCCTTGTAGGGCGACATAGCTCAGGAGGTAAGACCGATTGTCTGGCAGTCGGAGGGTTGCTGGTTCAAACCCCGCCCTGGGCGTGTCGAGGTGTCCTTGAGCAAGACACCTAACCCCTAACCCCTAACCTCTAACTGCTCTGGCGAATGAGAGGCATCAATTGTAAAGCGCTATATAAATGCAGTCCATTTACCATTTACCATTGTCAGAGGACAGACTCTGCGCCGAGAGGAAGAGGTATCAAGCGGAAGCAGAGGCGGCTCAGAGGGCCACGAGGAACATTGAGCGGAGGCTGGAAGTGAGTGTGACAACGCGCAGGCCACTCGGTCTCTGAATCCCCGGGGCTCCAATCTGGTCATCACATCACATTACATTACAGGCATTTAGCAGACGTTCTTACCCAGAGTGACTTACACAGCCCGGTCCTCTTGGTTTTCCATGTGTTTGAGCACCAGTGATTCAGTTAAATAATCCATACGCCTTGTTCTCAGGGCTTTGATTGATCACCACAAAAAAAAAAAAAAAAAACATAACCTGTAGCCCTACTGGCCAGGAATTTCACACCCCTGCCATAATACTCTTAGGCTAAGGCTTTTTACCCAAACACAAAATTTTAGTTTTTCCTCCACTAACCCACAATATATACGTGATTATATATATGTGATTAAAACAATTAGATACATCTTATGAAGGAAAGCGTTACAGAAATTTGCCTTGCGTTATGTATTTAAATTGCACATGCGTTTGAATTTGATGTACATTTTAATTAGGGGTGGCAATTGCATTCCTATACACCAGGATGCTTGGTCCACATGAAAAAAATCAAATGTACTGTTTCTGGAAATGTGCAAAATTTTCTCAGCCATCCAGCTGTGACTGCAGCATCATGCAGAGATATAACAGCTTGTTTGAGCTCAATCACACATTTATTAATCTCTGTTTCTGATTCTGTCCATCCAGGAGCTGAGAGCACTAGGTGTTCAGACAGATCATTAGGAGAGGGGAGGGGGCACCAGAATCAACACCCAAGAGTTACACTCAGCACCAAGATTCAACACCCAAGAGTTACACTTAGCGCCAAGAATCAACACCCAAGAGTTACACTCAGCACTAAGAATCAACACCCAAGAGTTACACTCAGCACTAAGAATCAACACCCAAGAGTTACACTCAGCTCTGAGAATCAACACCCAAGAGTTACACTCAGCACTGAGAATCAACACCCAAGAATTACACTCAGCACTAAGAATCAAGCCCCAAGAGTTACACTCAGCACTGAGAATCAACACCCAAGAGTTACACTCAGCACTGAGAATCAACACCCAAGAGTTACACTCAATCAACACAGTTACACTCATTGTTAAGAGGTGTAATGGACACAGAGGGAGAAGCTTTCTCGGGTGTTTGTATGTGTGAAACTGTGTCTTTCTTACCATTGCCTTCATGAAGGCTGATAGTCAGAACACAAAGGCTTTTGAAAATTTTGAATTAAATGAATAAAGATGATTTTACTTTTATTCCTCTTGACGACTGCCTGAAATTTCATTTCAGGTCACAGAGTAGTGGCATAATATTATTTATTCTATTTTTGTTTTCATACCCTAAAGATTGTATCATATCTTACACACAAAGAAACACCTGGTACCAACTGGAAAAGGTCATTTCATTCACCCGTTTGTTCTTGTCTGAAATATTTCACAAGCTGAAGTTCAAACATGTGACTTTCAGTAAACACTCTGACAGTCTATACAGGAAACAGGACTGTGAATTTGGACATTCACTAACAAGTGAATTGTGAAACGGAATTTGGACTTCTTCATTTTTAAATGCCGTTTTAAGATCCCTCTGAGAAAATTATAAGGCAGCATAAACACCTATGCTTGGAATGTGTTTTATTGCCTTTTGAAAACATTAAAATGGTCTGTTCTGGGATTTGTTTTTTTGTCATTGCTGTACCAATAAAGTTCTGCCTGACGGCTTTGGAAACTGCACCAGTTTGTTCTATCATTTATTAGAATATCTTGCATATGGAGACCTAACCTGTGAGTGTTCATAGTGCCAAACTGATACATGGCTGAGGTCCCCCTCCTCAGGTTAAATAAGGGGAGGCGTAATGTGTGTAACAGCGGCCCCTAGTGGCAGGTGCCACGCTTCGTATTAATCTGCAGCATCTAAAATAGAGTTACTGAAATAAATTTCGTTTTTGCAGTAAGCGAAAATGCGAGCCAACTTTGACCATAAAGGGATTATAATACACATTTGATCTCTGGATGAATCCATCACATCACAAGACATAAGTTAAATTTTACCATAGGAGTACCGTGAGTGTTTTAGTGGCACATATAACTGCAACGTGTTTGCATTGAAATAGTTTTGTACTGATTACTGCTTATTCATATTGCCTTTTATCAAAATAATTTGTAGATTGCACATTAATAACATGATTGTAGTTTGACTGTCTTATTATAAAATCTGTAATATGAAAAGGTTTCCTATATTGAACTTCAATTGTATTGATCTGTAACCAAAAATATGGAAGAATTAGACGATGGGCTTTTGGCCAAAAATGACCTTTGCAGGGTGCCTACGGGAAGTTATCGTGTCACAACAGGTTGATCTAATGGATTAATGCTGGAGTTTGTAGTGTGTTTAAATAGTAAGGTCAGTTCAATAGGATTTGAAAGTGAAACCGTTCACTGGGAGTTTCCCAGTTATTTGTTTCACCTCACTAAACATAGCAACAAAATCCCCCCCCCCCCCCCCCCCCCCCCATTTATTATTATTATTATTATTATTATTATTATTATTATTATTATTATTATTTGTTCTCCCCATTAAAAATCCTTGAATACCAGACTACAATAGCAGTGTTGATCGCCGGAGCTTAGAATTTGTAATACACAGAACCTTGACTCTTGAAAGTTGAGCAAACTCGAAGGTGCTATTGCGATCCGGAATATTTCATTGGGAAAACCAATTTTTATTATTTTTATAAATTTTATTTATTTATTTATTTACTTTACAGTGCTTGAAATTCGTCATCCATACATGTACCCGGTGGAAATATTGAAGTATTGAATGAGCACAATTATATTGAAGACCCATTCATTTAATCATCTTCAAAAATGTGTATTAGTTTATAGTTCTTCCTTGGTGCAGGGGGCGTGGTCAGGTTTTCCCAACTTGGTCTGGTTTCACTTTCACTTCTCAGAGAAAACCCCAGTTCTGGTAAATCAAGCTCACGCTGTCCATGTTTTGAGCACTACTTCCTTTTTAACATTAGCTCAACGGTCTCTCTCTGAAAGTGGACACAGTTCGACTGTCTGGGCCGCCTGTTACATAGAGTCTAGCAGTTAGAGGTGAATATATTAATATCCGTTTCCTTGTGCTTGCATTCAAGGTTAAAGACTTAGTGTCTGAGTTTGATGTTTTTTCTTTTCTTTTTTCTTTTTGTAATATGTAAATAATCTTATGTATGTAAAACTGAAGGTAATATTTTTCAATTGTATTTGGTTAATTCGTTTTATGCATGTTTATAATTCATTCAACATTTTAAAATGTGAGACGTCAAACTAAACATTCTTGGCGTCGAAAGCATTACTATGCATGTTACTGCGCTATTAAGATACAGGGCACGTATGCGATAAGTACACTTATGGAGGACTATGTCCTTTGGTTAATTATGGGGGATGAAATAAATGTTTTTTCCTACATTTTCATAAGCCATAGTTTCTTCATTACATGTTTGTCTCCAGGTTTAAGCGTTACAGAAATGTGGCCAAGAACCTTTTATTGGAGACAGCGGTCAGTGTGTTGTTGCAGAGGGAGCAGCGAACCTGTTTTACCGATAATTCTATTCGTCAGATCCCTCAAGCTTCTGTCACTTACGGTTCTCCTTCTTTGTTTAAGCACATGCTAAACGCAGGGACTCATCTGCAGTGAAGAAACATTGACCTCTTCAGGTGGACAAAGGAACTGCAGACATTGTAGTCGGGCTTTTTGGAACACTCATCACCCCCAGCTAAAAACACTGACATCATGGCGGAGGCCCAGGTAACAAGACCACTGTCAGAGATAGAGAGCCGAGAGAGAGAGATAGAGAGCCAGGAGAGAGCTGAGAGAGTGAGAAAGAGAGAGAGACAAAGAGACAGAATCATGTGGCTAATTTTATGGTTCTGTGTAAGCAGTTGATCTATGTAACACTTTATATCTAATACTCAGCATCACAGGTTTGAATTTTATGTCATTTCAAGAATTCCTCACATAATTGCACACTCCAGCATAATATATTTCCCTTTTGGAACATGCCACTTAACTCCATAATGCCACTGACTTCAAGTTCCAGTTTTTCATCAGGTTCCACTGTTTACAATCTGCTACAAAGAGATTTCTATTACATTTGGACTATTACAGTGAGCTTTGTGTGTGGATATTGTGAGCTGAGGCATCTTTAAAACTGACTTCTTTGAAAAATCATGATACCAGACCCTGTTTGGACACAGTGCTTTAGATGTCAAAATTGGAGAGACATTAAATGTGAGTTAATGTTTGGCAAAGGCATGATACTGGGTTAGTCCTTAACATTGCACTTCTCTGCAATGAAATACACAATATATCACAATTCACTGCTCGCAATTTTGCCAAATGGACTTTAGAATTAGTGTGGCTGCGAGCGTCGTCAACGTGTTTGTGTGTGCGTTTGCTTCTGTTACAGGGACGGTTTCTGGCAATGCAGAAGCCAATCTGTCTCATTTCGAGTTCCAGCGCAGGTGAAATACAGGTGGATCGGGAAGCCCTGGACGTTCTGAACTCCATCAGGCAACATGTGGTGGTGGTGTCCATCGTAGGCATGTACCGCACGGGCAAGTCTTACCTGATGAACAGACTGGCTGGGAAGCATACAGGTATGTTTATATCTCCATCTCTGGGTTTTTCTGGGTTTCTGGGTTCTTTGAAAAATATCTAAACTCTTTTATCTGGGGATTCCATCTGTGTCGATTTCTTTGCATGTAACATCTGGGTTCTATTGTCTCTGGGTTCTCTATGTGTATTTTCAGGGTTCTAGCGTATCTTGAGTTTTTTGTGTGTGTTTTCAGGGTTCTAGTGTATTTCATTCTTCATGTGTTCACAGGGTTCTCGTGTCTCTGGGTTCTATGTGTGTGTTTTCAGGGTTCTAGTGTATCTGTATTCTGTATGTGTTCTCAGGGTTCTAGTGTCTCCGGGTTCTCTCTGTATGTTCTGAGGGTTATAGTTTATCTGAGTTCTCTGTGTGTGTTTTCAGGGTTCCCCTTGGGCTCCACTGTCCAGTCTGAGACAAAAGGCATCTGGATGTGGTGTGTGCCACACCCTCACAAAGATGACCAAACTCTGGTCCTGCTGGACACCGAGGGTTTGGGGGATGTGGCAAAGGTAAGACACCCTTTTAATGCTAACTTCACCAAACAATCCCTGCGCTCTATATTGCATTGAAACTCCAATTTCTTTTTCCCCAACAGGGAGACCAGGCTCATGACACCTGGATCTTTTCCCTGGCGGTCCTCCTGAGCAGCACGTTTGCCTACAACAGCATGGGCACCATCAACAACGAAGCTGTGATGAGCCTGCAGTATCCTAACAACCATATAAACTTAGCGCATGTGTAGAGATGAGCCTGCAGTACCCTAGCAACCATATAAGAGTAGTGCATGTGTTGAGATGAGCATGCAGTACCCTAGCAGCCACATAAGTTTAGCGCATGTGTTGAGATGAGCATGCAGTACCCTAGCAACCACGTAAGAGTAGTGCATGTGTGGAGCAGCAGTAAAATGACCCAATCGGGCATTACAGGTTTTACACCATCCTTAGGTTTGATGTCAGTGTTAAATGTCTGTCAATACTTAACAGCAATGAAAGGGTAGGCCAGTTCTGGTCAGCTGGTCCAAGGTCCATAGCAGGTCTGCAGGAACTCAAGGAACCTCTTCTTTGAAGTCGGGGTTGCAACGGGTTCCAGTCGAGACGACTTGGATGTGCACACATTCATACTTCCTGTTTAACTTTCCTCTTTTGCTAATCTTGCCATAGAAATCTTTTTAGTCTTGATTAGTCAGGCATTTACGCCATTAGCCATGTGACTGGGCGAGCATTTCAAGCGACAGTTCAGATGTTGCTGTTAGAGTAGGCGTTTTAGTTTTCTCAAGTGAATTCCGTTTGCGACCATTAAAGTTTACCTTGGTCCTGTCACACACCTCCAGCAGTCCTTCCTTAAAGATTCCGCAGCTATGTGACAGAGCTGACCGAGCACATCAAGGTGAAGTCCAGCAAGGAGAAAGAGGACGTCACAGCTGAGAAATTCATCCACTTCTTCCCCACCTTCGTCTGGGCTGTGAGGGACTTCACTCTGGAGCTGAGGATTGACGGAGAGGCAGTCACTGCGGACGAGTACCTGGAGAACTCCCTGAAGCTGGTGAAGGGTAGGGTGTGCGGGGTCAAAATTATTTGTGGAAGCTGGGTGCCATTCAGTCAAGCGAGGCGTTATTGATGTATCGTGTCGAGTGGTTGCGTATGACTGTGAATGCATAACAAGTCATGGACGGCTGAGAGAAACCCTCCCACTTGGGGCAGCACAACTTGATTGCCATACTGCAGGGCTTCCGGCCACATAGAGTTCCTCTTGGAACTGGCAGCTGGGCTTGTAACCTGAAGGTCACAGGTTCAGTATATATCCAGCTGTAAAAATGGATGCAATGTAAATGCTATGTAAAAAAGTTATGTAAGTTGCTCTGGATAAGAGCTGCTAAAAAAAAAAAAAGCCTGGCAAAACATCAGATTTCACACTAAACCGTGGAGTTCGTTCACACTGGCTGACCCTGGCCAGGATGAGCCGCCGTTCAGCCCGCTGAAAAGGCTGTTCTGCGTTTGTGTTGTCAAGGCAACTCCAAACACGCGGCGTACAGCAACGGGCCCCGGGAGTGCATCCGGAACTACTTCCCGACCCGGAAGTGCTTCGTGTTTGACCAGCCCGCCTCCAAGGAGAAGCTGAGGGTCATCGAGGAGCTGACTGATGCCGACCTGGAGCCGGCCTTCGTGCGGCAAACGCTCGAGTTCTGCAGCTACATTTTCAAGCACTCCAAAGAGAAGACGATGACCGGAGGGTATAAGGTCACCGGACAGAGTAAGCGTGTAAAACATCTCATCACCAAACGACTGTCATGGGATTATTTTTGGGGAAAATACACTATTGACAACAAGCAGAGAGATGATTTAAAGGACAGGATGAAACACACAATATGAAATTATTAGAGAAGGGTATGCCAGGAAAAGTCCACAGTGTCTTGAGATTTCCAAAAGGTGTTGCTGATACTGAAGCAAATTTTTTTTTAATTAAAAAAATATATATTTTCTCTTTCGTCTGCTCCTGTCTGCCTGTGTGACTCCAGTGCTGGGGAACTTGGCGGTGACGTACGTGGACGCCATTCGTAGCGGGAGCGTCCCGTGTTTGGAGAACGCCGTGGCGGCGCTGTCTCAGATCGAGAACTCGGCGGCTGTCGAGGAGTCTTTCGCCCTCTACAGGCAGCTGCTGGGAGAGCGGGTGAAACTGCACACCGAGACTCAAGAGGAGCTCTCAAGCGCTCACGAGGGCTGCCTGAAGGAGGCGCTGCAGCTCTTCATGAATCGCTCCTTCAAGGACGAGGACCAGAGCTTCCAGAGACACCTCATGGTGGGATACATATCAGATTTAAGAAGAGTAGTCTTTTCTGAGTGTATGAAATGAAAACATTTGTATTGCACTATGATATACAAGTTCTTCCATCCATTATCTATGCATCCATTATCTATACCCGCATGGTACTGGTCAGGGTTGCGGGGGGTGCTGGAGCCTATCCCAGCGTGCACTGGGCGAAAGGCAGGAATATACCCTGGACAGGTGGCCAATCTATCTCAGTGCACACACACCATTCCCTCACCATTTACTCACACACTCATGCCTAGGGGCAATTTAGAGTCTTCAATTAGCCTACCTGCATGCCTTTGCATTGTGGGAGGAACCCGGAATACCCGGAGGAAACCTGATATATAAGTATAATACAATTTATGTATTAATTCCAATTGTTTATATAATTTTTTTTTTAACCAGACATAATTGGTTTTTTTAAACAGAAAACAGAAAACAGCCTTTTAGCTCTTTTTTTTTTGCAAATGTGGAAACTGGCTTACTTGGTTTTATCAGCAGAAAGAAACTGTAAATGTTTGCTAACTCTAACATGCAAGTTCCCTTAAAGGTGTACAATGGAAAAGAGATAGTTAGCTCAGAAGTTAACGATTAAACATATATGCCCATGTGTGCCATATGCATCCATTGGCACATAAATAAGGTGGCACGTGTCAGTTTTGATGGCGTTCTGTTCCTGCTCTGTCTCCACAGGGACGAATAAAAGATGAGTATGATGGGAAATGTAGTGAGAATGCAGTGCTCTCCCAGAGTCACTGCACTGCTCTACTACAACAGCTGTGGTCTCAGATGGACTACGAGTCATTCATGAGACCTGGCGGGTATGCGGACTACAGGGTCCAGCTGGACTCCATCGTCCAAACCTACAGAGACACACCTGGGAAAGGTGTACAGGTATCTAAACTCAAGAGCCCTCAGACATTTATTTGAACCTAGAATGAATCACCTGGAAGAACTGGGGGTCTGGATAGAGCTTGCCATGCCATGCATAAAGTCTGCCATGCATTTGTTTTGCAAGCTTTATTTTATAGTATTACCCTCTGATTGAATTTATTCCTTTATTCCTATTTATTCCTGAGTGTGTGTGTGCATGTGTGTGCATGTGTGTGTGTGTGTGTGTGTGTGCTTGCATGTGTGCGTGTGTGTGCATGTGTGTGCATGTGCATGTGCATGTGTGTGTGTGTGTGTGTGTGTGTGTGTGTGCATGTGTGTGCGTGTGTGCGTTTGCATGTGTGCGTGTGTGCATGTGTGTGCATGTGTGTGTGTGCATGTGTGTATGTGTGTGTGTGTGTGTGTGTACCTCAGATACCTTTCATATCCATACGGCTTATTGAGCGTTTTGGTTCTCACTGACAGGCAGAACAGGCTCTGGAGATCGTCATGAAGGAGAAAAATGATCTGGGTGCCTCCATCCTGAAGGCCGACAGGAACCTCACAGAACAAGACAGGAAGCTGAAGGGTAAGGCCGAATCGTCAGGGTCTATGTGCAAGCAGGCTTTCCACCAAAGTCCCATTCCGGCGTCCTGAGACAGTTCACAGATTCCCAGATAACAGAATTTGCCTGGGCTGGATCCATCTTGAGTTCACGGAAACATCCGGAACCGGATCCATAAAAAGCATGGACGTAGATCCCGGTGGTTCAGAGGGGACAGGGGAGACATCAAATGCCCCCCCCCCCTCCCCCCCCCCACCTCCCCACCCCAAAAAATAAAAAATAAATAAATAAAAATAAATAAATAAATAAGTAAATAAATACATAAATAAA
The DNA here is from genome assembly GCF_013347855.1 of Anguilla anguilla. Classification (NCBI taxonomy): domain Eukaryota; kingdom Metazoa; phylum Chordata; class Actinopteri; order Anguilliformes; family Anguillidae; genus Anguilla; species Anguilla anguilla. The sequence goes on along the minus strand of NC_049205.1, from coordinate 6,111,355 downwards.
TAAAATTTCCTGTTTGTTGTTCCCCCGAAGTTGAAATGGGATCCACGATTCTAAAAGGCACTTGTTCCAACCCCAAAACCTGGCCAATGCTGGCAAAGATACATAGTGCCCGAACATGGGTCATATGCGGGCCAGTTCTGGTACAGATCCAAAAATGTATTTATTACCTTCAGATTGTGATGGACCCGCAAACAGACAAAATTGTTATGCGCATTTATTACTTCCTGACTGAATTGACTGCTGGCTTTGAAGTTTACTCTTAGAAATACGCCCCATCTGGGGCCGTCTGGGTAGTGTAGAGGTATTAGAGCTTGCTCACCCCCACAGAGACCCGGCAGCGGTACTTCCGGCTTGGTGAGACGTTCCTACGAACACAATTGGCAGTTTTCGCGGGTGGGAAGCCGGTGAGGGTATGAGTCCTGTTCGTTGCATTAATGACTCCTACTGGGGCACCTGTTCAGCACCTGTTCAGCGGGGAGCAGATCTGGGGGAGATAGCATGACCCTCTGCGCGCGTCATGCTCTCCCAGCGAAACTCCTCGCCGTCAGGTGAAAAGAAGTGGCTGGCGACTCCACATGTATCGGTGGAGGCATGTGGTAGTCTACACCCTCCCCAGACCGAGAGAGGATAGCGCATTGACCAGGACTGTGTGATACACACGGGGAATGACTACAATTGGGTAGAAAATTGGAGAGAGAAAAAAGAAATACGCCTTCCCTTTTTCAGGTGTTTTTATTTGGGTGAAAGACCCTCTTCCTGTCGAGCTCAAATAAAAATCACTTAGCTATTTTAAGAGCAATTATCATTAAATCAAAAATATGTTTTATTGGATTCAGTCAAACCAAACACATTGAAATCATAAGAAATCAACATCCAAGAAACAAAAAATAATAATAATTAAAGATATTACGACACATTTTGCAATGTTTTATTTTCTTTGCCGACAGAGGAGGAAGCTCACGTGGAGATGGAGAGATTTAAGGCAGAGGTGGCCAGGAGGAATCAGGAAGACGCGGTGAAGCGTTTGGAGGACGCTGAGAAAGCTCACAGAGAGAACGAACAGCAGCTGATGGACAAGTTGGAGAGGGAGCGGCGCGCCATCATCGAGGAGAACCAGAAAGTTCTCGACCAGCGCCTGAAGGTATCCCAGTTCACACGAATGTGTTTTGAGAACGCTGGGGAATTCTCTGGTTAGATTTTCCCGTGGTTGTGAGATGGCAGTATGACAAGAACAGATTTTCCAAATGCAGAAAAATGTCCCAGGTATGTTGTATGCATGTGGTGTATCTACAAAGGACCAGCTTTTGTTGTAGCCCCGCACTACGACAGCTACTCAAGGTCTTGATGTGAAGATCATAGAAAGCTGAGTAAGTGAAACAGGCCTTTTAGTTATGGGCGATAAATAAGCCAGCCCTTCTCAAATACAACTGGAGACCCCTGGTGTACACATTTACTGGAAACCTGGAAACCACCTCCTTATGTGATTAGCATTTAGATTTTTAAAAAATGCTAAAATGTACTGTGTGACTGTCTAACTACACTGTGAGTATGGCTGCACTGTGTGAGTATGTCCAACTACACTGTGAGTATGGCTGCACTGTGTGAGTATGTCTAACTACACTGTGTGAGTATGGCTGCACTGTGTGAGTGTCTAACTACACTGTGTGAGTATAGCTGCTCAGTGTGAGTATATCTAACTGAACTGTGTGAGTGTAACTGCACTGTGTCAGTATATCTAACTGCACTGTGTGAGTATATCTAATTGCACTGTGTGAGTATATCTAACTGCACTGTGTGAGTATAGCTGCTCAGTGTGAGTATATCTAACTGAACTGTGTGAGTGTAACTGCACTGTGTCAGTATATCTAACTGCACTGTGTGAGTATATCTAACTGCACTGTGTGAGTATAGCTGCATTGTGTATATATCTAACTGCACTGTGTGAGTGTATCTAACTGCACTGCAGTAGAGGCTCAAACTTACCTCTTGCTGTGCTTCCGTGTGCAGGAGCAGAGAGCGCTGATCTCCGAGGGGTTCGAGCAAAGAGCGAGGGCGATGGAGGCTCAGGTGCAGTCCTTGCAGCAGCAGTTATCATCATCCAAGAGCAGAGGTGGGGGTGGTGGCTGTGTCCTCCTCTAATTACATCTTGATGGGTGAAGGCGCCGTCCTGCTTGATGTCGTATTTGCAGGTCCACGTCAGTATTAAATATGCAATGATACTATTAGTTACTATTAGTATATGTTTCTTTAGGGAAGACTTTATTTCACCTATAGGCCTGGATCGCCCTGTTTATGCTGCATTTTGGCACAACCAATCTCTTGATCAGTTATGGTTTATGAAAACATGTATTTGAAGTTCTGCTTTTAATTAAACTTGATTTAACTCAATGCATGGTTTGGTGTGGGGTAATTTGCTTTGTCTTTGAACTTTGAACATTTTAGAGAGATCCCTTAGTTTCAGTGACCTGATGTCCACGCTTTTGGCAGTTAGGACCTCCGTTATTTCACCAGTCCGTAACTGAATTTAAAAATGTAAAAATCTCACCTCTTTCTCCTGGAGTCAGTTGTCATACAGTACATTACTGAGAATGAAAGTATTACTCTGATCTGGCTGATTCTGTGTCCGGGGATGTGAACAGGCAAGATTCATTTTTTTCATAGTTTTCAAAGCCTTTTCTGTCATAGTGTCACCTTAATATGATCAACTGCCTAATGAAGAACAATAAGCCGTTTGTTACAGTCAGATCTCTGCACGAAAAACTCCCAAAATGGTCTCTCCTACTAATTCCTTAGCTGTTTGTGTGAGTGTGTGTGTGTGTGAGAGAGAAAGAGAGAGAGTGTGTTTGTGTGTGTGTGTTCGTATGCATGCGTGTGTATGCGTGTGTGTGCGTGTGTGAGAGAGAGAGAGTGTGTGTGTGTGCGTGTATGTATATATGTGTGTGTGTGTATGTGTGTGTGTGTGTGTGATGTGAATGGGTTAAGAGATAACATGCTTTCATTTTTCATAGGTTCCAGTTTCACATAACTTTCCTTAAAGCGATACCTCACTTTCTGGGTTCTGGGCTAGTAGAATATTTTTATTCTTTCTAATGTTACTGTTTTCTTATTATTTTGTCTGTTTTGTCTGACTTTATGTCTCACTACACAATCTTGAATTTGTGATTGTTGTATGTATTTTTATGTTGGGACCCCAGGAAGATTAGCTGCACACTGTGTGCTGCTAATGGGGATCCTAAATAAATAAATGAATAAATAAATAAGTAGTAGCCTGATTTGCTCAATGAATTACGCAAATGTAAAATATTGTTAACACTTCTGCAGAGACACACACACATACATAGTGAAACACATAGACACACATACACTCATGTGTCACCTCAGCAGCAGAAGAGAAAATGTACCCTAGTTTAAGAGTGTTAAACTTACCTCAATGTATTTTGATATTTGATAATGAAATATTGGAATTGATTGTGCCTTTGTTCCATTTTTTTTAAATTATTAAACTGTGAATTTGTATTGCATTTAAAAAATGTAACAGTTACATTTATCATAGTTTTCACTCTTACATACAGTCTGTTAGGAGGTGAACAATTCAGTTTGCCTACTGTATTTTAAAATTATTTGTCATGTCAGTAACCCCTGACAAACATAACCATACTAAATAATAGTACTTTTTACTTTTGATACTTAAGTATTTTTAAAAGCAGGTACTTTTGTACTTTGACTCAAGTCGAAATTTAAATTGAAGACTTCTACCTTTAGTGGAGTAATATTTAGCAAGAGTATCTGTACTTTCACTCAAGTATAGGATTTGTGTACTTCGTCCACCACTGCAGGTGCCACACTTTGTATTAATCTCCAGCATCTCAAATACAGTTATAACAATGAATTTCGTTTTTGCAGTAAGTGAAAATGCACAGGTACGAACAAAATTTGAACATAAGAGGATTATAATACACCTTTGCTCTCTGGATAAATCCATCACATCACAAGACATTAGTTAAATTTTACCATATGAATACAGTGAGTGTTTTAGCGGCACATAACTACAACGTGTTTGCGTTTAAATAGTTTTGTGCCGATTACTGCTTATTCGTAGTATCCTTTATCAAAATAAATTGTAGACTGCACATTAATAATATGATACACAATAACATTGACGGTGTTAATAAAAAATCAGTAATATAAAAAGGTTTCCTATGTTGAACTTCTGACATAAATTGTATTGACGTATAGTCAAAAATATGGAAGAATTAGACAATGGGCTTTTGGCCAAAAATGACCTTGGCAGAATGTGGCTACAGGCAACGCCTTTATCAGTCATCGTGTCACAACAGGTTTATTTAATGGATTAATGCTGGACTTGGAGTTTGTAGTGTGTTTAAATAGTAAGGTCAGTTCAATGAGATTTGAAAGTGAAACAGTTCATTGGGAGTTTCCCAGCTATTTGTTTCGCCTCACCATTCACAGCAATAAAATTCCCTTCCCTTTTTGTTCCAAAAAATAATAATAATTGATTCTCCCAATTTAAAATCCTTGAATACCAGACTACAATAGCACTTTTGATCGCCAGAGCTTAGAATTTGTAATGCACAGGACCTTGACACTTGAAAGTTGAGCAAACTCGAAGGTGCTATTGCAATCAGTTCATTTTGAATTTTTCATTGGGAGATCCAAATATTATTTTTACTTGACAGTGATTGAAATTCAGCATCCACACATGTACCTGGTGGAAATCAGTGATGTATTGTATGAGCACAGTTTTATTGAGGATCCATTAATTTAATCATCTTCAAAAATGTGCATTAGTTTATTGTTTTCATTTAGCTCTTCCTTGGTTTAGGGGGCGTCGTCGGGTTTTCCCAAATTGGTGTGGCTTCACTTTCATTTTGAGAAACCCTGTTTTGGAAAATCAGGCTCATGCTGTCTATATATTTCGAGCACTACATCCTTTTGAACATCAGCGCAACGGTCTCTCTCTGAAAGTGGACACAGTTTGACTGTCTGGGCCACTTGTTACGTGGAGTCTAGCCATTAGAGGTAAATATATTAATATCCGTTCCTTGTGCTTGCATTCAAGGTTATAGACTTGGTATCTGAGTTTATTCTTTTTTCTATTTTTTTTTTTTTTTTTTTTTTTTTTGGTAATATGTAAATAATATTATGTATGTAAAATGTGCCAAACCGAAGGTAGGATTTTTCAGTTGTATTTCATTAATTATTTTTATGTATGTTAAAAAATCATTCAGCATTTTAAAATTTGAGACGTTAAACTAAACATTCTTGGCGTCGAAAGAATTATGCATGTTACTGCGCCATTAAGATTGAGGTCACGTATGTGATAAGTACACTTAAGGAGGACTATCTCCTTTGGTTAACTATGGGGGATGAAATAAATATTTTTTCCTACATTTTCATAAGACGTAGTTTCTTCGTTACATGTTTGTCTCCAGGTTTAAGCGTTACAGAAATGTGGCCAACAACCTTTTATTGGAGACAGCGGTCAGTGTGTTGTTGCAGAGGGAGCAGCGAACCTGTTTTACCGATAATTCTATTCGTCAGATCCCTCAAGCTTCCGTCACTTACGGTTCTCCTTCTTTGTTTAAGCACATGCTAAACGCAGGGACTCATCTGCAGTGAAGAAACATTGACCTCTTCGGGTGGACAAAGGAACTGCAGACATTGTAGTCGGGCTTTTTGGAACACTCATCACCCCCAGCCAAAAATACTGACATCATGGCGGAGGCCCAGGTAACAAGACCACTGTCAGAGATAGAGAGCCAAGAGAGAGAGAGAGATAGAGAGAGCCAGGAGAGAGCTGAGAGAGTGAGAAAGAGAGAGAGACAAAGAGACAGAATCATGTGGCTGATTTTATGGTTCTGTGTAAGCAGTTGACCTGTGTATAACACTCTATATCCAATACTCAGCATCACAGGTTTGAATTTTATGTCATTTCAAGAATTCCTCACATAATTGCACACTCCAGCATTTAACTCTATAATGCCACTGGCTTCAAGTTCCAGTTTTTCATCAGGTTCCACTGTTTCCAATCTGCTACAAAGAGATTTCTATTACATTTGGACTATTACAATGAGCTTTGTGTGTGGATATTGTGAGCTGAGGCATCTTTAAAACTGGCTTCTTTGAAAAGTCATGATACCAGACCCTGTTTGGACACAGTGCTTTAGATGTCTAAATTGGAGAGACATTAAATGTGAGTTTAATGTTTGGCAAAGGCATGATACTGGGTTAGTCCTTAACACTGCACTTCTCTGCAATGAAATACACAATATATCGCAATTCACTGCTCACAATTTTGCCAAATGGACTTTAGAATTGGTGTGGCTGCGAGCGTCGCCAACGTGTTTGTGTGTGCGTTTGCTTCTGTTACAGGGACGGTTTGTGGCAATGCAGAAGCCAATCTGTCTCATTTCGAGTTCCAGCTCAGGTGAAATACAGGTGGATCGGGAAGCCCTGGACGTTCTGAACTCCATCAGGCAGCCTGTGGTGGTGGTGTCCATCGTAGGCATGTACCGCACGGGCAAGTCTTACCTGATGAACAGACTGGCTGGGAAGCATACAGGTATGTTTATATCTCCATCTCGGGGTTTTTCTGGGTTTCTGGGTTCTTTGAAAAATATCTAAACTCTTTTATCTGGGGTTTCCATCTGTGTCGATTTCTTTGCATGTGACATCTGGGTTCTATTGTCTCTGGGTTCTCTATGTGTATTTTCAGGGTTCTAGCGTATCTTGAGTTCTCTGTGTGTGTTTTCAGGGTTCTAGTGTATTTCATTCTGCATGTGTTCACAGGGTTCTCGTGTCTCTGGGTTCTGTGTGTGTGTTTTCAGGGTTCTAGTGTATCTGTATTCTGTATGTGTGCTCAGGGTTCTAGTGTCTCCGGGTTCTCTCTGTATGTTCTGAGGGTTATAGTTTATCTGAGTTCTCTGTGTGTGTTTTCAGGGTTCCCCTTGGGCTCCACTATCCAGTCTGAGACAAAAGGCATCTGGATGTGGTGTGTGCCACACCCTCACAAAGATGACCAAACTCTGGTCCTGCTGGACACTGAGGGTTTGGGGGATGTGGCAAAGGTAGGACACCCTTTTAATGCTAACATCACCAAACAATGCCTGCGCTCTATATTGCATTGAAACTCCAATTTCTTTTTCCCCAACAGGGAGACCAGGCTCATGACACCTGGATCTTTTCCCTGGCGGTCCTCCTGAGCAGCACGTTTGTCTACAACAGCATGGGCACCATCAACAATGAAGCTGTGATGAGCCTGCAGTATCCTAGCAACCATATAAACTTTACACATGTGTAGAGATGAGCCTGCAGTATCCTAGCAACCATATAAACTTAGCGCATGTGTAGAGATGAGCATGCAGTACCCTAGCAACCATGTAAGAGTAGTGCATGTGTTGAGATGAGCATGCAGTACCCTAGCAACCACGTAAGCTTAGCGCATGTGTAGAGATGAGCATGCAGTACTCTAGCAACCATGTAAGAGTAGTGCATGTGTTGAGATGAGCATGCAGTACCCTAGCAACCATGTAAGAGTAGTGCATGTGTGGAGCAGCAGTCAAATGACCCAATCGGGTATTACAGGTTTTACACCATCCTTAGGTTTGATGTCAGTGTTAAATAAAATGTCTGTCAATACTTAACAGCAATTAAAGGGTAGGCCAGTTCTGGTCAGCTGGTCCAAGGTCCATAGCAGGTCTGCAGGAACTCGAGGAACCTCTTCTTTGAAGTCGGGGTTGCAACGGGTTCCAGTCGAGACGACTTGGATGTGCACACATTCATACTTCCTGTTTAACTTTCCTGTTTTGCTAATTTTGCCATAGAAATCTTTTTATTTTTGATTAGTCAGGCATTTACGTCATTAGCCATGTGACTGGGCGAGCATTTCAAGCGACAGTTCAGATGTTGCTGTTAGAGTAGGCATTTTAGTTTTCTCGAGTGAATTCCATTTGCTACCATTAAAGTTTACCATGGTCCTGTCACACACCTCCAGCAGTCCTTCCTTAACGATTCCACAGCCACGTGACAGAGCTGACCGAGCACATCAAGGTGAAGTCCAGCGAGGAGAAAGAGGACGTCATGGCTGAGAAATTCATCCACTTCTTCCCCACCTTCGTCTGGACTGTGAGGGACTTCACTCTGGAGCTGAGGATTGACGGAGAGGCGGTCACTGCAGACGAGTACCTGGAGCACTCCCTGAAGCTGGTGAAGGGTAGGGTGTGCGGGGTCAAAATTATTCGCGGAAGCTGGGTGCCATTCAGTTAAGCGAGGCGTTATTGATGTATCGTGGCGAGAGTGGTTGTGTGTGACTGTGAATGCATAACAAGTCATGGACGGCTGAGAGAAACCCTCCCACTCGGGGCAGCACAACTTGATCGCCATACTGCAGGGCTTCCGGCCACATAGAGTTCCTCTTGGAACTGGCAAGCTGGGCTTGTAACCTGAAGGTCACAGCTTCGATTCCTGGATGGGGCACTGCCACTGTACCCAAGGTACTTAACCTGAACAAGGTACTTAACCTGCATTGCTTCAGTATATATCCAGCTGTAAAAATGGATGCAATGTAAATGCTATGTAAAAAAGTAGTGTAAGTTGCTCTAGATAAGAGCTGCTGAAAAAAAAAAAATAAAGCCTGGCAAAGCCTGATTTCACACCGAACCGTGGAGTTCGTCCACACTGGCTGACCCTGGCCAGGATGAGCCGCCGTTCAGCCCGCTGAAAAGGCTGTTCTGCGTTTGTGTTGTCAAGGCAACTCCAAACACGTGGCTTACAGCAACGGGCCCCGGGAGTGCATCCGGAGCTACTTCCCGACCCGGAAGTGCTTCGTGTTTGACCAGCCCGCCTCCAAGGAGAAGCTGAGGATCATCGATGAGCTGACTGATGCCGACCTGGAGCCGGCCTTCGTGGAGCAAACGCTCGAGTTCTGCAGCTACATTTTCAAGCGCTCCAAAGAGAAGACGATGACCGGAGGGTATAAGGTCACCGGACAGAGTAAGCGTGTAAAACATCTCATCACCGAACGACTGTCATGGGATTATTTTTGGGGGAAAATACACTATTGACAACAAGCAGAGAGATGATTTAAAGGACAGGATGAAATTGCACAAATGTGAAATTATTAGAGAAGGGTATGCCAGGAAAAGTCCACAGTGTCTTGATATTTCCAAAAGGTGTTGCTGATACTGAAGCAAATTTTTTTTAAATTAAAAAAATATATATTTTCTCTTTCGTCTGCTCCTGTCTGCCTGTGTGACTCCAGTGCTGGGGAACCTGGCGAAGATGTACGTGGACGCCATTCGTAGCGGGAGCGTCCCGTGCTTGGAGAATGCCGTGGCGGCGCTGTCTAAGATCCAGAACTCGGCAGCAGTCGAGGAGTCTTTCGCCCTCTACAGGCGGCTGCTGGGAGAGCGGGTGAAACTGCACACCGAGACACAGGAGGAGCTCTCCAGCGCTCACGAGGGCTGCCTGAAGGAGGCGCTGCAGCTCTTCATGAAGCGCTCCTTCAAGGACGAGGACCAGAGCTTCCAGAGACACCTCATGGTGAGATAAATATCAGAGTAGTCTTTTCTGAGCGAATGAAATGAAAACATTTGTATTGCACTACATGATATACAAGTTCTTCCATCCATTATCTATCCATCCATTATCTATACCCGCATGGTACTGGTCAGGGTTGCGGGGGATGCTGGAGCCTATCCCAGCGTGCACTGGGTGAAAGGCAGGAATACACCCTGGACAGGTGGCCAATCTATCTCAGCGCACACTCACCATTCACTCACACACTCATGCCTATGGGCAATTTAGAGTCTCCAATTAGCCTACCTGCATGCCTTTGCATTATGGGAGGAAACCGGAATACCCGGAGGAAACCTGATATATAAGTGTAATACAATTTATGTATTAATTCCATTGTTTATATAATTTTTTTTAACCAGACATAATTGTTTTTTTAACCAGAAAACAGTGGTTTTGCCTTTTAACTCTTTTTCTTTTGCAAATGTGTAAACCGGCTTACTTGGTTTTATCAGCAGAAAGAAATTGTAAATGTTTGCTAACTTTAACATGCAAGTTCCCTTAAAGGTGTACAATGGAAAAGAGATAGTTAGCTCAGAATTTAACGATTAAACATATCTGCCCATGTGTGCCATATGCGTCCATTGGCACATAAATAAGGTGGCACGTGTCAGTTTTGATGGTGTTCTGTTCCTGCTTTGTCTCCACAGGGACAAATAAAAGCTGAGTATGATGGGAAATGTAGTGAGAATGCAGTGCTCTCCCAGAGTCACTGCACTGCTCTACTACAACAGCTGTGGTCTCAGATGGACTACGAGTCATTCATGAGACCTGGCGGATATGCGGACTACAGGGTCCAGCTGGACTCCATTGTCCAAACCTACAGAGACACACCTGGGAAAGGTGTACAGGTATCTAAACTCAAGAGCCCTCAGACATTTATTTGAACCTAGAATGAATCACCTGGAAGAACTGGGGGTCTGGATAGAGCTTAATAAGTCTGCCATGCATTTATTTTGCAAGCTTTATTTTATAGTATTACCCTCTGATTGAAACCTGTGATTTATTCCTGAGTGTGTGTGTGTGTGTGTGTGTGTGTGTGTGCATGTGTGTGTGTCTCCCTCAGATACCTGTCATATCCAGGTGGCTTATTGAGCATTTTGGTTCTCACTGACAGGCAGAACAGACTCTGAAGACCTTCATGAAGGAGAAAAATGCTCTGGGTGCCTCCATCCTGAAGGTTGACAGGAACCTCACAGAACAAGACAGGAAGCTGAAGGGTAAGGCCGATTCGTCAGGGTCTGTGTTCAAGCCGACTTTCCACCAAAGCCCCATTCCGGCGTCCTGAGACAGTTCACAGATTCCCAGATAACAGAATTTGCCTGGGCTGGATCCGTCTTGAGTTCACGGAAACATCCAAAACCGGATCCATAAAAAGCATGGACGTAGATCCTGGTGGTTCAGAGGGGACAGGGGAGACATCAAATGCCCCCGCCCCCCCCAAAAAAAAAAAATAAATTAATAAAATTTCCTATTTGTTGTCCTCCCGAAGTTGAAATAGGATCCACGATCCTAAAAGGGACTTGGTCCAACCCCAAAACCTGGCCAATGTCGGCAAAGATACACAGTGCCCGAACATGGGTCATATGCAGGCCAGTTCTGGTACACATCCAAAAATGTATTAATTACCTTCAGTCCAGATTGTGATGGACCCGCAAACAGACAAAATTGTTATGCGCATTTATTACTTCCTGACTGAATTGACTGCTGGCTTTGAAGTTTACTCTTAGAAATACGCCCCATCTGGGGCCGTCTGGGTAGTGTAGAGGTATAAGAGCTTGCCCACCACCACAGAGACCCGGCAGCGGTACTTCCAGCTTGGTGAGACGTTCCTACGAACACGATTGGCAGTGTTCGCGGGTGGGAAGCCGGTTAGGGTATGAGTCCTGATCGTTGCATTAGCGACTCCTACTGGTGCGCCTGTTCAGCAGGGAGGGGATCTGGGGGAGATAGCATGAACCTCCGCACGCATTATGCTCTCCCAGTGAAACTCCTCGCTGTCAGGTGAAAAGAAGCGGCTGGCGACTCCACATATATTGGAGGAGGCATGTGGTAGTCTACGCCCTCCGCAGACTGACAGAGGATAGCGCATTGACCAGGACTGTGTGATACGCACGGGGAATTGGTATAACGACTAAAATTGGGGAGAAAATTGGAGAGAGAAAAAAGAAATACGCCTTGCCTTTTTCAGGTGTTTTTATTTGGGTGAAAGACCCTCTACCTGTTGAGCTCAAATAAAAATCACTCAGCTATTTTAAGAGCAATTACCAATAAATCAAAAATATGTTTTATTGGATTCAGTCAAACCAAACACATTGAAATCATAAGAAATAAACATCCAAGAACAAAAATGAATAATAAAAATATTATGACACATTTTGCAATGTTTTATTTTCTTTGCCGACAGAGGAGGAAGCTCGTGTGAAGATGGAGAGATTTAAGGCAGAGGTGGCCAGGAGGAATCAGGAAGACGCGATGAAGCGTTTGGAGGATGCGGAGAAAGCTCACAGAAAGAATGAACAGCAGCTGATGGACAAGTTGGAGAGGGAGCGGCGCGCCATCATCGAGGAGAACCAGAGAGTTCTCGACCAGCGCCTGCAGGTATCCCAGCTCACACGAATATGTTTCAAGAACACTGGGGAATTCTCTGGTTTGATTTTCCTGTGGTGGTGAGACAGCATTATGACAAGAACAGATTTTCCAAACGCAGAAAAATGTCCCAGGTATGTTGTATGCATATGGTGTATCTACAAAGGACCAGCTTTTGTTGTAGCCCCGCACTACGACAGCTAATTCAGCTACTCGAGGTCTTGACGTGAAGATCATAGAAAGCTGAGTAAGTGAAACAGGCCTTTTAGTTATGGGCGATAAATAAGCCAGCCTCAAATACAACTGGAGACCCCTGGTGTACACATTTACTGGAAACCTGGAAACCACCTCCTTATGTGATTAGCATTTAGTGATTTTAAAAAATGCAAAAATGTACTGTGTGAGTATGTCTAACTACACTGTGTGAGTATAGCTGCACTGTGTGAGTATGTCTAACTACACTGTGTGAGTATAGCTGCACTGTGTGAGTATGTCTAACTACACTGTGCGAGAGTATCTAACTGCATTGTGTGACCACATCTAACTGCACTGTGTGAGTATATCTAACTGCACTGTGTATATATCTAATTGCACTGTGTGAGTGTAACTGCACTGTGCCAGTATATTTAACTGCACTGTGTGAGTATATCTAATTGCACTGTGTGAATATATCTAACTGCACTGTGTGAGTATAACTGCACTGTGTATATATCTAACTGCACTGTGTGAGTATAACTGCACTGTGTATATATCTAACTGCACTGTGTGAGTATAGCTGCACTGTGTATATATCTAACTGCACTGTGTGAGTATATCTAACTGCACTGCAGTAGAGGCTCAAACTTACCTCTTTCTGTGCTTCCGTGTACAGGAGCAGAGAGCGCAGATCTCCGAGGGGTTCGACCAAAGGGTGAGGATGATGGAGGTCCAGTGCTTGCACCGGGAGTTAGGGTTAGGGTTAGGGTTAGCGTCCATGAGCAGAGGTGGGGATGGAGGTCTGGTTGGTTGTGTCCTCCAATAAATACATCTTGACGGGTGAAGGCGCCATCCTGCTTGATGTCGTATTTGCAGGTCCACGTCAGTATTAAATATGCAATGATACTATTAGTTACTATTAGTATATGTTTCTTTAGGGAAGACTTTATTTCACCTATAGGCCTGGATCCCTCTGTTTATGCTGCTTTTTTGCGCAAACCAATCTCTTGATCAGTTATGGTTTATGAAAACATGTATTTGAAGTTCTGCTTTTAATTAAACTTGATTTAACTCAATGCATGGTTTGGTGTGTGGTAATTTGCTTTGTCTTTGAACTTTGAACATTTTAGAGAGATCCGTTAGTTTCAGTGACCTGATGTCCACGCTTTTGGCAGTTAGGACCTCCGTTATTTCACCAGTCCGTAACTGAATTTAAAAATGTAAAAATCTCACCTCTTTCTCCTGGAGTCAGTTGTCATACAGTACATTACTGAGAATGAAAGTATTACTCTGATCTGGCTGATGTGAACTGGGGATGTGAACAGGCAAGATTTATTTTTTTCATAGTTTTCAAAGCCGTTTCTGTCATAGTGTCACCTTAATATGATCAACTGCCTAATTAAGAACAATAAGCCGTTTGTTATAATTCTGAGGTTGCTATAGGGATTGGAGTAAATACCAGCATACACAACACAATGTCCCCAGAACTGGATTGCAAATCAGTGGTCACAATTCAGAAAGTGCCATTCTGGCACTAACTGGCAATTCAGTTCAGTTTATATGTTCAGGCAAAGACTTCACTTGGTTTTCACATTTTATTTTCACACACAATTAATCAGAGGTGGGTAACCCAGCTTCAAAGAGTAAAAAGATTGACCATGTGTTTGCTCCACCAACATGCACTAAACCAGCTGATTACAATAATTAGTTCTCCGATCATGCTGAAGAGTTATGCTAATTAGAATCAGCTGGTTTAGTGCATGGTGGTGGAGCAAATACATGGTCAGTCTTTTTACTCTTTGAAGCCAGGTTACCCACGTCTGCAATTAATTGACCTTCTGTAAAAATGAAATTGTGTACGACAATCGTCCTTTTGTAAATGGAGGTAATTTTTCTCACCATTGCTATTTAAATAATTTAACTGTTTGATTATGCTTCACCGTGGTTTGTAACTACTTAAATGATGTAACCCCTTCACACCAATAAACAGTGGTGTGAGTTGTGGCGATTTGGGTGGTGGTGTAGTGTAGTGGTTAGGAAAATTAGACTGTAGACTCAACCTTCCAGCTGGGGCACTGTCATTGTACCCTTGAACTGGGTCCATCACATTAATTATGCACTTATAAATAGATTGTATCTAAAGCATGAACGCTGTAGGAGAGTGTGCCAAATATCAAAAATTAACAGGTATTAAGATGACTGATAAAGCCAAAATGTACACCTGTAATTAAGTGTTGATTTTATTCATCAGGGATGCATTATTGATGTTTACTTTCATTGATGCGTAATTTGACTGTCCTTCTGGGTTACAGAGCCATATCTGGGATGACTGATAGCCATTTGTCCTTTATTTTTTAAAAATGAGATCTTCATACATTTATTCTTTTTCTCTCTGTTGCCAAGGCCAGTTTTCCAAGCTTGTGATTATTAGAGTGGTAATCACTGCAGGAGTCGGGATTCACATTTATGGCGGTGGTCCTGAAGGGAAAGGTCAGGGGTCAAGTGACGGGCCTGTGAAGCTTTTAGAGGTGAGGCCCCCTGAGTGAGCCGCTCTTTCCTGGGTCAACAGACCGCCTGTCAAATGTGATAAAATCCTGTCTTTGAAACCTTGGAATACACAAGGTACAGCGGGAGCTATAAAAAAATATATTATAAGATACTTAATAAACCATAAACAACTGACATTTACGCTTCCTTGTAAATGTATTGTAATTTAGGGCAGTATCGAAGGCACATGTACTAACGGGTGCATTTAAACGGAGGCCAGCAGTGGCAGATAACAATCGTAGTTGGTATGTGGCCCCCCTTAAAGCCCCACACCAGTAAAAAATTTCATCGGGCCTTAGAAGGTGACTCTTTTATCCCCGAGCCGTCTCCCATGGCGATGGGCGCAGAAAGAGGGCAGGGCGTCGGTCCTTCTCGCTGCGCTCGCCCGCACATGAAAGCAGCGGCTAAAGCGCATTGGCGGGGCACCAGGGGGCTTTTTGGAGGTTCTCCGGGTGTTGCCATTGGAGACAGCCCTGATGGGCAGCTCTTTCGCATCCCCCGGCAACAGTGGCTGGGCCCAGCCCACTGGAGGTGAGAGCATAGACTGCAGACATAATATGAAGGCTTGAGCAATGAAGTCAGATCTCTGCACGAAACACTCCCAAAATGGTCTCTCCTACTAATTCCTTAGCTGTTTGTGTGAGTGTGTGTGTGTGTGAGAGAGAAAGAGAGAGAGTGTGTGTGTGTGTGTATGTGTGTGTGTGTGTGTTCGTATGCATGTGTGTGCATGTGTGAGTGAGAGAGAGAGTGTGTGTGTGCGTGTATGTATGTATGTGTGTGTGTGTGTGTGTGTGTGTTCGTATGCATATGTGTGCATGTGTGAGAGAGAGAGTGTGTGTGTGTGTGCATGTATGTATGTATGTGTGTGTGTGTGTGTGTGTGTGTGTGATGTGACATTTTTCACATAGGTTCCAGTTTCACATAACTTTCCTTAAAGCAATACCTCACTTTCTGGGCTTTTAAAAATATTGTCTTAGTTTTAGTATATGTTTGTATTGGCCCAGACGGGCTTTATCTGCCACAAAGAATATATTGGATACATGTATATGTCTGTATGACACATACAATGATTCATAAGATTAACGCAGACAATGCAATAAAAAAAATGTAATTTCTCAGACATGACATGGCAAACCCTACAATTTAACATTCTTTTTGATAATGATGAAGTATCCACAAGATTTTTTTTTTTTTTTTCATTTTCATTGAGGGGAAAAAACCAGCATTATACAAGCATGTACCACCCTCAGCATTTACATCTGATGCCAGAAAATGATTACTCAATGGGTTAAATGATGGAAACAATTGCATATTCCGCTTTATGGAGAGTTTGTAGGTGGTAAACAAGTCTACATTTGCTAAAGCTTTACAAAACAGCATGTTTCTGTGGTCCACGTAAGTACTGCAAATGCACATAAAAACAGGAAAAATAATTCATGCAAAAGAGCACAGCTGCGCCACTGCTAATGCTAAACCCACACTTTTAATCACTTTGCAAAAGGAATGAATCCACTTCATAAAGAAGTCCAACAATTTGGCTCTATGAGACGTACAATTAGGCTGTACAGTTTGCATGATTCCTCATTTTTCCCACCTTACTTCAACACTCAGGAAAGGACATGGCCTTTGTCAGTCCCGTTCTCTATGACACTACACAAGTAGTTCTCTCCACAATGCGCTCATGTGTCTCAATACGCTCGATGATCCTAGTGGGCCTTTCTGCCAGTCGGACCAATTGCATCTGCATGAAATTAAAATGGAGGATGAGGAGAAAATTAATCTTCCTCCTGATGTCACCTATTTGACTTCAAAGACAAACTGACAGGAGTAGAAAGCATCAAATAATTTGTTACTCTACTCAAGCACATCATAATATACGTTACTTCAGCATTTTTATGTGTATCTTTTCTTTTACTCTACTACATTTTTAAGCAAAACATTCTTATCACTGGCATGGTGTACTGGAACAGCAGTGTAGCTGTGTGTATATATATTGGTACGGTAGTGTAGCTGTGTGTATATTGGCATGGTAGTGTAGCTGTGTGTATATTAGTACAACAGTGTAGCTGTGTGTACATTGGTAGGGTAGTGCAGCTGTGTGTATATTGGTATGGTAGTGTAGCTGTGTGTATATTAGTACGACAGTGTAGCTGTGTGTACATTGGTGTGGTAGTGTAACTGTGTGTATATTGGTACAGTAGTGTAGCTGTGTGTATATTGGTATGGTAGTGTAGCAGTGTGTATATTGGTACAGTAGCGTAGCTGTGTGTATGTTGGTACAGTAGTGTAGCTGTGTGAATATTGGTACGGTAGCATAGCTGTGTGTATATTGGTACAGTAGTGTGGCTGTGTGTATATTGGTATGGTAGTGTAGCAGGTGTATATTGGTATTTGTGTGGCTGTGTGTATATTGGTATGGTAGTGCACCAGACTGGGTTCATAATGTACCCTCAGTTGCTGGTTATTCCTCTGGAATTCTTCCCGGTCCATCTCCATTTTCTCCATCAGTTGCCTCTCGTTCTCCTGGCGAGCCCTTTCTATATCATTCGTTCTTATCACCAGAGCCATCTGCTGTTCTCGGGCTGCTGCTGCTCTCTGCTTCTCCTCCTCCAACTGGGCTCTCTGCTCTGTGGGACAAAGCAGCAGATCGGTGACCTACCATCCAAATCCAGCGGTTAGATGCTTCTTCACTTGTACAATGCATGTATGCCCAATTTTAATACCATTTACTTTTTTACACTGAATTAGTTTTTTGCGCATGAGTTCATTACTTACATAAGCTCAAATGATTTATACCTCTTTTTGCCATAATCATCTGCATGAAAAAACAACAAAAAAGGCATTTCCCACAATTCTATGCTGTCACACAGTGTGAGAGCACACTTCCTACGATTTGTGACCCCTAATACAGAATGAACATCACTTCAGCGGGTCTCAGTGGGGCTGTTGACTTCCTTAGAGTTTATGAGATCATGTAGTACCTGAAATACATTCCTTGAAGTTTATGAGATTATGTAGGACGAGAAATACATTCCTGTAATTTTATGAGATCGACTAGGACCTGAAATACTTTCCTTTAAGTTTATGAGATCATGTAGGACCAGAAATACATTCCTGTAAGTTCCCATCTCACCCTTAAGATGCCTCTGTTGTTCTGACATTGTCTCATCTGTTGTCAAAATGATTTTCCCCAGTCGGTTTTTCTCGCTTAGGTAGTTGTCCAAGGCTTCCTCTGCCTGTAACAGGGTAACGAGAACATTAAGGATGCTAATGTCCAGCTTATCACGGGACCATTCCATTGTGGTCCAATACACACTGCATAACAACCAGACATGTTCACCGCATATGCACCAAACTAGCATGCCACAAAGGCATTTTATTGAACTGGCTTTATCAGTTGTCATCACGGGGGTGAGCCAAACTGAACCAAACCCTGTGACTAAACTAAATACATACTGAACAATGAATGCAAAGTGTGACTGCAGCCATCTGGTTCAAAGACAGAAACAGTCTCACCCCTAACATCAAAACCAACATCACAGATGCCATTTACTGAATCAAACCTTTAAAAGGAGAATGGCGCCAGAACTGGGGGCGCTAGCGCTGCTAAAGGCCAAGAGCAAGCCAGGGAGTGAGTTACCTTCACCCCTTTGGCCGGCTTGTTTCTGTATAATTGAAGTAAGTTGTTCAGGTGCTCCTTGAACTGCTGATATCCCCCAGGCTTCATATAGGATTCCACCGGGTCCATGTCATCTTCCAGCTGGAGGAGGAGAGCTGCGCAGTGCTTTCGCGACATCTCCTCATTCTCCACACACTTCTCCTCGTACGCGTTCTTCACGCGCTCCTGCCAATGACAGACAGACACACCAGCAGGCAGGTGGACACAGACTCCCCTGACGAAGCAGAGGTCAGCTCCATATTCTTCATACATTGAGCTGGGGAACCATGTTAGCACAAATCAATCATTACAAGAGCTATGCACACCGCAAATGAGCACTATGTATCTCAATTAAGTTGTGTTGTTTGCTCCCGTAATGTAATAAACAAAATAATAATAATCCAAATAAATATAAATGGTAAAATGATCCCCCTTTTAACAGAAAATATGTTAACATGCAACAGTGTTCCACACAGTTAACTCCCTTCTCCTGTAAACATTGTGGCTTTCCACAGACAAGATTTGGCGACCCATATGCTAAAACGTGACATGCTAGCATATAATCAGATTTAAAGCAACCTTTAGACATTCTAGGGCTTGTGTAAATTCTATCTGTGAGAGAGGCACAGCTTTCTGCAGAGCTGCACAACAAGGGATTATTTGTATCAGGATAACAACTTCTGCTCTTAATTATTTAATTAGTTTAATCATATCTTGATCCGACACATTTTTTAATCATCAGCTACTACTGCAGACTGCAGTGTCCCAACTGTTTTACTGTGGTCAGTTACAGGAGTGAACAACACTACTGTAAATGGCTGGTTAGAAAAGTTAGGCAGGGAGGTTGGGATACAAATTGGAATGAAATCAAGCTGGGTACACTAGCCATCCTATAGAATGGAGGTTTGCACCTCTGGCTTTGTGAGTGAACACTCCACCCAGAGACAAAACAGGCCTACAAAACATGAGTGCTGCTTGATACTTCTGGTCCTCATCCTTGAAGGAGCGCTTCATGAAGAGCAGCAGCGCCTCCTTCAGGCAGCCCTTTTGAGAGCTGGAGAGCTCCTCCTGGGTCTCAGTGTGCAGTTCCACCAGCTGTTCCATCTCAACTTTGCAACTGGACCCCATCTGGGCATATTACTGTATATATAAGTCCTTGACCTAAGCTGGTCAAATGTGTGAAAGAGGCTCATTTATTTTTCATTCATGTTAGACAAAGGTGTGATACTGGGTTTGATTAACAAGACAGCTAGCTCCTCCTTACTAGAACACTTCACAGTCTACTATGAAACACAGAATTATTGTTGTAGCAGACTTCTTGTTGTAACAGCGGCCCCTAGTGGCAGGTGCCACACTTTGTGCATTAGTTTATTGTTTTCATTTAGTTCTTCCTTGGTACAGAGGGCGTCGTCTGTTTTTCCCAACTTGGTCTGGTTTCACTTTCAATTTGAGAAACCCAGTTCCGGTAGCTAAATCAGGCTCATGCTGTCTATATGTTTTGAGCAGTACTTCATTTTGAACATCAGCTCAGTCTCTCTCTGAAAGTGGACACAGTTTGACTGTGTGGACCACTTGTTACGTGGAGTCTAGCAGTTAGAGGTAAATATATTAATATCCGTTCCTTGTACTTGCATTCAAGGTTACAGACTTGGTGTCTGGGTTTTTTGGTTTTGTACACAATATTATGTATGTAAAATGTGCCAAACTGAAGGCAAGATTTTTCAGTTGTATTTGGTTAATTCTTTTTATATATGTTTAAAAATCATTCATTCAAATTTGAGAAGTTAAACTAATCACCATTGGCGTCAAAAGTATTACTATGCGTGTTACTGCGCTATTAAGATACAGGGCACGTATGCGACGGCGCCGGATTGTACCATGTAGTGGGGGTACACGAAGGGAAAATCACTCTAATGAAAGTTAGAAGAACTCCATGCAACATTGCGTTTCAAAAACCACAGCACTTTATTTACAGTGTATTTTGAGATTAATTGTGTGTCTACAATTTTTTTTTTTATTTGAACTGAAATGTCGTGACATTGATGCTCTCGTCTAGCTGGAAGTGCCGCCTGGCGCCTGCTTCAGACATGCAGGGCGACTGCAACAGTCAGTCGGTTTACATGATGCGTGAAACAGTCGAATTATTGCTTTAGTCCGGCTAAAACTGGACTTTTAAAAATCATGTAAACACCTTAATCCGTCTGAAATCGTACGAGTTTTTCAAAGTCGGACTAACATACCTAGATAATGCGGTTGGGGGTCGATTTACTACGGCATGTATACGCTTGAATCGGCCTGAAATTGGACTAGGCGTTCTGCGCATGTTCTGGAATTTACATAGCAACTACTGTGGTCAAGCGGAATCGACAACGTTTCAGAAAATATATAACTTTAAAAGATTTAAGTCAATCTTTTACTGTTACTTTTGCCGTTTATTGAGGGTGTGACAGAAAATTTCGGTGCCGCTGACCGAATGTTTTTTCACATTTACAGTTCGATTGAGCAAGTAGGCCACTCAAAGTAGGCTATATTTTTATTGGTTAGTGCTGTCCGATTGTGCTAGCTGCTTCACATTAACCTTGTACGGGGATCAATAAAGGCTAACAGCACAGTGGCCTACCACTTAATTATTGTCACTTTTACCCTCCCTAGTATCATGGCGGGAAAAAAAAAACATTTCTGGACGGACGAGGAGACCAACTTCATGCTGTCGCAACTAAATATCCTAAAACACATGAATGGAA